>NC_136266.1:116224847-116357347 GCF_964187855.1 Myxine glutinosa | reverse complement strand
TGTTAGGCCCAAATTTTGGAACACCAATTGTGTTATTACCGTAACAATTGGTGTCGAGGAGTGAGATTCGAGGCCCGAACCAAATTAAAAAAAAAAACATCTAGAAAAAAACTTGGTCAAAATTATAAAGTACCGAAATTTTGTTTTATAAAACCCGAATTTTGAGATCGCGCCATGGACAATCAAGGCGATCGGATGTCGGTGGGGGAGATAGACGGGTTAGGGGTAACCCAGGATCAGAGGGGAGAAATGGAGGAGAGCAATGAGGAGGCGGTTGAGGGGGTATCAGACGCACAAAATGGCGTCCTCGCGCACGAGGCTCCAGGTGCACAAAATGGCGGCCTCGCGCACATGGTTATTGTGGCGCCAAATTTAGCCACGCCCGTGACCGTAGCAGCGCCGCCGATGGATTGGGGCCTATTTATGATCCAAATGAAGGCCCTTATGGACAAGAATAGTGAGCAAATAAGGGCTCAGAGCGAGCAAATGGGGGCAATGAGGGACGAAGCGAGGGGTACCGGTGAGGGGTTAGACAAGAAATTTGGGAAGTTAGACAATAATTTTGAGGGGTTAGACAACGGGATAAAAGAGGTGAAAAATGGGTTAATGGGGTTAGAAAATAGGATGGAGGACAAATTGCGGGAAATAGGGGAACAATCTGCCAGGGAAATCAAACGAATGGGGAACCAGATAGAGGAGGTGAGAATCGGGGTAGAAACCAAACTGGATGCTCAGAGGGATGAATTGGGACAGATGAGGGTGGCATCTACAAAGGAGAGGGAGGAGATGAAAGAGGAGATACGACGAGGTGTAAGTGAGGAGGTCTCGGGGGTACGCGAGGAGGTAAAGCGAGGTGAAAAGCGTATAGAGAAAGAGGTGAGGAATAATACGGCGAGGTTACAAGGGGGAATAGAAGATCTGACGGAGGAGGTGGAACAGCTGACAGAGGGACAGACGGAGTTAGTGGAGCAGGTTCAAAAGAACACTGCGGTACTCGGAGGGTTAAAGGCGACACAAAAAGAAATTAAAAATGACTTAATAGCGACACAGAGGCAATGTCAGATGGTACGTGAGGGACTGACAATGAGGTTGGACGAGGTGACAGAGGCGATGGAGACGAAGGACCGGCAGGTGAGGATGCACATAGAGACGGTCACGGTAGCCTTAGAGGACGAACTTGAGGAGACACACCGGGAAATAAAAGAGGTGAAGCAACAGTTAAAGGAGGTGTTAGAGGGGGTGAGTGAAATTAAGAAGAGACGGACAGAAACTAAAAGAGAAATTTAGGAAGAGGTGACGGAATATGTACAAGGTCGGTGCTCAAATCGTGATGTCGTGCTCACTAACCAAATAAAAAGTTTGCAGGTGGCAAAAGAGGTGCGGAGACGAGGTGCCAAGGTGAGTGGCAAAATATTCGGCAATGTATATGATGTGAGGAAAGCTTCAGTCGGCTTGGGGATTGGTTTGGATCCGGGTGTTCGTGAAAGGCCGTTGGTGAAGTGTGCGACAGGTCTGGTGTGCAAAAAAAGAGGTGTGCGAGAATGTCCCACCATGGGGTGTGTGAGGAAAAAGTGCGCGCCGACCAGTGAGTGTGCTGTCGAGAGTGAGTCGGTCGTAGCGCGTGTGCGAGGGGGTACATGGAAGCGCGGTGTGGTAAGTGTTACGGAGGAAGTAACGAGAGTGTGCGCAAGAGGATGCGCGAGAAAGGTGTGTAACGGACAGGTGCATGGGGAAAGAGTGCGCTGTCAAGAGTAAGGGGGAATGCACGCCTGTGGTGAGTGTTACAGAGGATGTAACGAGACAGTGTACGCCTGTGGTGAGTGTTACAGAGGATGTAACGAGAAAGTGTACGCCTGTGGTGAGTGTTACAGAGGATGTAACGGGAGAGTGTGCGCGAGCAAGGTGTGTAACGGACGGGTGCATGAGGAAAGAGTGCGCTGTCGAGAGTAAGGGTGAGTGTGCTGTCAAGAGTGGAGGTGAGAGTAGTGAGAGTGACACGGAGCGTGAGTTGGTTGTGACAGGTGAGCGAGGATGTACACCTGGAATGGAAGGATGCACACCTGGAATGGTAGAGCGTGTGTGGGAATGCACACTTGAGTTGGTCGTGAGGCACGTGGTTGGGTGTGCGAGTGAGAGCACACCTGTGATTGTCACACAGGAGGTGACCGAGGGGGGGGGCGCGAAGAGGTGTGTTGGTGAGGTGTGCGAGCGACGAATGTGTGCCAAGGTGTTCGGTGGTCAGGTGTGTGACCAAGTCTGTGAGCGGAATGAGTGTACCGAGGTGTGTAAGGAAAGGTACGAGGAGCATGGGAACAGCTGGAGGTATGAGCAAGAAAGGGGTAGCGTATGTGTGTAAGCATGCAGGTGAGGCATCGACGGTAACCGGGTTAGCGGTTAGAGCGACTTTTAGCCGAATCGGGCCCTCGGTGCGTGCCGGGCTTCGCGTGCCGCGAGAACCAGCGGGGATCCGAGCCACGGCGGGTTCGAAAGGACCGCCGTACGCGATCCACACTGGGCCTCGCTTGGAACGGCCGCGTCCGTGCTCCACTAGGCGGAGCGGGCAGCCCGATAGGAAGGGTCGTCATGGCGACCACTTTTTGTTGAGACGTGCCGGCAGGTCGAGATCGGGACATTGGATGGCTCCACGCCGAGGTGGTGCGTGGGATCTCGGCCCGGGTAAGCCCCCGTCCCTGCCCCGAATGCGGGACGTATCCAGCCGCTGGCACAAAACAACCCGCATTCATTGCTCGGCTGGACGAAGCCGGGCTGTGGAAGGGAATTGGCGCACCGAGAGGATCTAATAAGTAGACGGATGATGATAATAGTGATAGTGGTTTTGATCCAAAATTTAGAAAAGTGAATAGAATTGGCAGTAAATAGAAAATTTTTGATTTGTTGGATTTGGTGTGCAAAATTGATAGTGGGACCTCCCCGATGTGGTGGGATGGCAACTCTGTCATCCCTCACACCACCAGGGGGGCAAAGGAGCACTAGATTATGGGGTTGATGGCAGTGAAAACTAGCCCGGGTGGGTTAGGATATTGTGTGTAGGGATCTAGCGAAGATGACATTAGGTAACATTAAGATTAGTTAGTGACAATGACACCTGTAGTGGGGACGCAGGTAGAGTAGAGTGGATGATAATGACGTGGGAGCGCAATAGTTTAAAGGGACGACTGGGAAGCGCAAGTTTCAGAGGGGAGTAGTTAGATGAGATGATGCCGTGTGTTTGAGGATTGAACAGGTGTGATTGCACAGGTGTGCAACTGAACAGGTGTGTGGAGCAGTGTATGAGGGAGTAATGGTGATTGCGTGTTGTGTTGACCAAATGGTCCAGGAAGAGGAGGAGGGTGCAGGTGGCACCAGGTGATTGTACAGGTGTGCAACAACAGGTGTATGTGGCTATGTGGAATAAATGGTAGTGTGGAATATCTGGAGTCTTGGAATGGATGGTCGTGGAGTGAGTATGGTGGAAATTGTGGAGTGGAGTGGATGGTGCGAAGGTGTGAATGGGGGAAGGATGGACCCCCATCACGAATACCCGGGGCGGGTAGTGTAAGTGTTAGGTAGAGGGTATAGGTAAATTGTGGTTGGATATTGGCATCTGTGGTGCGAGTGGAAGAATGATGTTTGGATGGGTGCATTAGTGTTGTGGAAATGGCTGGGCGTGTAGCCTGTTAATGTGTGTAGTTGGTTTGGGCACTCCACCACTGTGAGGATGTCGGCCAGGTGAAGCCGCAGGTGGGCTCTGGGAGCCGGTAGTAGTTGTTGTGGATGGGGCCCGAGGATCCGGAGGACGGACCCGGGTAGCCCAGTGCCAGAGGGCACCGAGTGGGGTGACAGAGCCAGGAGGGGTCTTCCCCAGTTAGTTAGGTTAGGGTGAGGAGCTAGGTAAGCTCGGGTGGCAACTGCAGTGGTGGAGGTGTGCAGGTGGGTAGACCTGCTGGGAGAGCTCCACGTCGCAGCCCAGAAATTGTGCGAGGGCACCGGGAGATGAATCGGGGGAGTGAGACCCCAAATTGAGAAGCACCACAGTTTGGTCAATGGGAATTGGTTTTTAGAACCCATAGTGTAAGTTGGCCAATGGATTGGCAGGGAGAGACCCCGGGTAGTGTAAAGTGTGTTAAGGTCATTTAGAGGATAGTTAGGATTGGAGTCTCCTCGCACCATCTGCATCCACTCACCTGAGATGAGGTAACTCCACACCATGCCATGTTTTATTATTTTTCATTAATGCAAATGTTTTGGATTGTGAGACGCATCATGACGTGGGTGTGACATTGTGCTTGATGTTCCATCTCTCCCTCCTTATGAGGATTGATGAAGAATTGGGTGATGGCAAATTTTGGGATAGTGGGATTGTGGAGACGAATTTGGTAGGGGAAATAAGGGGAAGACGTGACAGTAGCGACGGATTTGTAAAGGTGTAAATTGTTGTAAATATGGGGTAAGGGCAAGGGTAGTGTAGGTGACGGGGGGGGGGGGGGGGGGGGGGTTGACGTACGGTAGGGACGAGTTTTTCTCACTTCGCTCTCCGTACGCACTTCACCCTGCATTGCCTTTATTGACGTGTACCCTTGTGACCTTACCCCTCGCTCATTTGTCTTCCCCCCTTTTGTCTCCCACTTGAGGACCTGTGCGCCATTGGGTGCCGAGGGGAGCGTGCGTGAGATGGCCATTGTGCGCACGAGATCCTCAGAACCAGCATGCATTGCGTTGATGTACCACTTTATGGACCGCTGTTCTGCGGCCAAGTACCAATTGATGGACCCCAGGTTCTGGGGCAGGGCACCTCTGTTGGAGACCGGCCATAGTGGCCAGGGAATCTTGCTTGCGGACCTCGGTAAGGCGGCACCTATGCCAAACAGGTGGACCACTCTTAGTTGGCCCCTGAGGCCCGAAATAAAAATGAACACAAGTTGTGCTTTTTATTATTTCCAAGTAGGCCGCATGAAGCCAGAAGACGTCGGGAAGAACATCGGCCCAGCAGAGAAAGAGAAGACCACCACCAGTTGTTTTGTTGTGTTTATTATGAACCATTGTATTATGTGTTGTATTCAGAGGGAATTACACAGAAAAGGATTTTGGAGTTTGCTGATGGAGCTGATTTGTTGATTTGTAATACTCAGTTCCAGAAAGAGGATAATAAGCTTCTTACATACACGTCAGGTGGGTCGACGACAACCGTTGACTACCTGATGGTGCGGAGGCGAGATAGGGGGCACCTCCGGGACACAAAGGTGATCCCGGGGGAGGAGGCTGTTTCACAGCACCACTTGGTTGTCTGCGACATAAAAATGAAAGGTGCGAGGAGAGCTTGGCGGGTGAAGTACCAACCAAGAATGAAGGTGTGGAGGTTGAAAGAGGTGACAGTAAGGGAGGCATTAAAAGAGAGGCTGAGTAGGGTAGAGGATGATGTGGTTGAGCTTGAAAGTGGTTGGATGTCAATGAAAGCTAGTCTGTTGGGAGCCGTTGGTGAGGTATGTGGATGGACAAAAGGACCACCGAGGCACTCGGAAACATGGTGGTGGGATGATGAAGTTGGAAAGAGGATTGACGAGAAGAGGAAGAAGTTCAAGGAGTGGCAGAAGGCGAAGGGTACGGGAGCAGAAACAGCAGAGCATGAAAGTTATAAGGCAGCCAGGAAGGCTGCAAAGAAAGAGGTAGCAAAGGCGCAGGAGGCATGTAGGAAAATGTTCGGAGAACGCTTGGATTCAGAAGAGGGTCAGAAAGCAGTATTCAGGATTGCAAAGCACATAGCGAAAGAGAGGTGTGACGTGATGGGGGTGAGTTGCTTGAAGGATGAAGTGGGACAAATCGTTGTCGACCCAGATGGAATTAAAGGAAGATGGAAAAGATATATGGAAATGCTGTTGAATACAGAGAATGAATGGGATGGCAACATAGAGAGTAACCCAGTTTTAGGACCGGCAGAGAAGATAACTGAGAAGGAAGTTGAGGAAGCGATAACAGCAATGAAGAGTGGAAAAGCGGGAGGGCCGACGGGAGTTGTGGGAGATATGTTGAAGGCAGCAGGAAGTTGGGGTGTGAAGAGAATGACAGAGATCTGTAATCTGGTGGTGAAAGAAGGCCGCATTCCAGTGGATTGGGAACTGAGTACCCTCGTCCCTCTATACAAGGGGAAAGGTGACCCTCTGGAGTGTGGCTCGTACCGAGCGATAAAGTTATTGGAGCATGAAATGAAGGTATTGGAAAGGGTGTTGGAGAGGAGGATAAGGAAGAAAGTGAAGATCGACGAAATGCAGTTTGGATTTATGCCAGGAAGAGGAACGACAGATGACCTTTTCATTGTGAGGCAGTTGCAGGAGAAGTACATGGAGAAGAGGAAGAAGTTGTTTTTTGGGTTTGTTGATCTGGAGAAAGCATTCGATAGGGTTCCACGCAAAGTATTGACATGGGCATTGAGGAAGTTAGGAGTGGAGGAATGGTTGATCAGAGTAGTGATGGCAATGTACAAAAGAGCGCGCACAGCTGTAAGGACGAAGGACGGGAACAGTGGTGAGTTTGAGGTGAAGGTGGGAGTGCATCAGGGGTCGGTACTAAGTCCACTACTATTTGTAGCTGTGATGGAGGTGCTGGCTCAGAACGTAAAGGAGGGTTTACCATGGGAGTTGTTGTATGCAGATGATCTGGTGTTGATTGCGGAAAGTATGGATGGACTGAAGGAAAAGATGAACAAGTGGAAGGAATGTATGGAGACAAAAGGTCTGAAGGTGAATATCGGAAAGACGAAAGTGATGGCAAGTGGTAAAGCATGTGGTGAGGTGGAAAGAACTGGGAAGTGGCCGTGTGCTGTGTGCAGGAAGGGTGTCGGAGTGAACTCCATTCAATGTACAATGTGCGCTGAGTGGGTTCATCAAAAATGTAGTGGTCTGAGAGGGTCATTTACCAGTGTGGCAGCTACATTCAAATGTAAGGTGTGCACAGAGGGAGCTGCAGATGGAGGAAATGTTGAGTTGGATCTTGGAGACGGCGTGAAGCTGGAAGGTGTGAAAACATTTTGCTACCTCGGAGACATGCTGAATGGAGAAGGTGGATCAGACTCGGCAACGGTTGCTCGAGTGAGATGTGCATGGAAGAAGTTTCGGGAACTGAGTGGCGTGCTGATGAGGAGGAGAGTGTCGCTGAAGCTGAAGGGAAAGGTGTATGCTGCATGTGTGAGAAGTGTTATGATTTATGGGAGCGAGACATGGGTAATGAACGTAGAGCAGCAACGAAGGCTGGAAAGGGTGGAAATGCGAATGGTTCGATGGATGTGCAGAGTATCGTTGAGAGAGAGGAAGACAAATGATGAATTGCGAAAGATGATGGTAATATTGCCTGTGATTGATGCTGTGAAGAGGAACAGGCTGAGATGGTTTAGTCATGTGTTGAGGAAGGATGAAAGTGACTGGTTGAGAAGAGTGATGGGAATTGATGTAGAAGGAAGTAGAGGACGGGGAAGACCGAGAAAGACTTGGCTAAAGATGGTGGAAGAAGAAATGCGGGCAAGGGGGTTAACAAGGAGAGATGCAGAAAATAGGGCAAAATGGAGAAGATTGTCATGGGGACCGCAAGGCTAACCCCCGCTCTAGCAGGGAAAATGGCCTTAAAATGCATGTTGTTGTTGTGTTGTATTATGAACCGTGGTGACTGTGCACCGAGTGGTGCTTTTGGTGCTTTGTGGTGCTTTTGGTGCTTTGTGGTGCTTTTGGGTGCTTTGGTGGTATTGGTACTGGTGCATCGATGCAATGCGTGCTGTCTCCTCCCTCCCAACAGGAATTTCTTTTTCTTGTTCCCTAAAAAGAAAAAAAAAAACACAGGTCCTGGGTTGCGTTGTAAATAAGAAATAACGTCACTGTAAATAATGCTCCCCACCATAAATGTATAGTTTGAGAACAATCCGTAATTCGGTTAGCTGTGGGCTTGAGTCTGTTAGACAGGGTGCAATGCAATAGGGGGACATACTTATTTGTGTTTTAAGATTGTCACACTCAGGGTCAGGTTAATTGTAGAGGGAATTACACCTACGTGTCACACTAAGTTAAAGTTTTGTAGGCCCGAGCACGGGCCTGAAGAAAGGAGGATGCAGTGTAACGAATTTGAGAAGTGTAACGAATTTGAGAAGTGTAACGGTTTGGAGAAGTGTAACAATTTTGGAGAAAGTGTAACGAATGTGAAAAGTATGGTTTTGTTGTGTGTAACACCCTCGTAATGTAAATAATGGTCGCAGCCGTCCTCCTAGTTAATTCCATGAAACTTACACACAGGCCACGATATATCTTTTTAAATAGTTTATTTCCTTATTCTATGTAGGCTAAATATGTGTTTCCCACTAGATTGACTCTGCATTGCATCAAACGAAATAAAGCGTAGGCCCCTCCGATGATCCATGGCAGCTCAAGTGCCAGGGATTCCCCCACTTGCTTTCACAGCAAACGTTTATTGCAGTACTGAACTGCTGTGCAAAGTGACGGCGCAGTGCCTGCAGCTGCTGCCCGGTTTTCGCCATTTGCGGCCATTACGAACAAGGGGAGTGGCTAGAGAAGACGGGTCGCCCCCCTCGTCATAGGGGGGAGGAGTAAGTCGGCCCCGCTCATCCAACCCAGAACAAGGGGTTTGGCTAAGAGAGGGCGGAGCGGGAACCCCCGAGAAAGTGCGCGAAGGTTCGGTGAGGAAACCAATATAAGTCGCCGCGGGATGCACTCGGCCCTCTTCCTCTTGCTCCTCTTCCTCTTGCTCTGCCCCCGTCCTCTTGCTCTGACCCCGTCCTCTTGCTTGCTGTCGCTCGTTGTTGCTGGGGAGAAGGAAGACGCCTGAACGAGCAGGTGTGAGCGAGCCATCGTGCGACCAGCTGCGCTGCAGCTAAGGGGCCGCAGGCCACGAAAAGGACGCGCCAGGCAGCAATCCACGCTGGACCCTCCATTGCCTCCCAAAAACAACCATCCATCCTCAAGCCATACCTGCCTGCAATATCCCCCGTGTAAGTGTGAACGTCGTCTGTCCTAATCGTTGTCCTGGGGTTAAGTAAATTGACTAGTATAAGCTAACGATTCACTGTGTGACTGCTTCTTCCATCCATTGTTGTAAATAACTTTGATCGCTCCTTCTTTTTGCTTGTGTGTATAATAAATCCTGTTACTCCTCCGTACTCTGTCTTCTTCTCTTCTCTCTTCCTTCTCTTTCGGTCGCTTTAGAGGTTTCCAAATTGAATATCTGTGGTGCGATCTGGTCAACGTTGGGGGAGTCGGGCCAATCGGGGATCCTGTAACGGTCGCGGTGGACCATCCGCTCGGCCCAAAGTAACATCTAAACCGCGTCCGTAACAATATATATATATATATATATATATATATATATATATATATATATATATATATATATATATATATATATGTATATATATATATATATTGTTGCGGATATGAGGATGGTATTTTTTTTATTGTGTGCTTTATTATTATTATTGTCTATTCTGCGCCTCCTGCCTCCAGAGTTGTGCAAAGGTAAAAAGGGCGTCCCGGTAGTTAATTCCATGAAACACCACATTGAAGGACACAATAAAACCCTTGTTCAGTAGCTTATATCTTTATTATGTGTTTTAGAGTTAGGCCTTGTCTTCCAGTAACATGACACTCCATTACACCAAGTAAAAGAGATAGATTCCCTTCATTCCCATTCCCAAAAACCTCCATTTCCCCTTTCGTAATGGCCAAGCCTCAATTTGTCAATTACATCCCCTCCAATTGCCACCATTGACCACGAGGCAGGGTTGGGGAAGAAAGGCGGGTCCCCACCTCGTCATAGAGGGGAGGAGTGAGTCAGCCCCACTCAACCAACCACGAACAAGGGGTTGGACTTGGAGAGGGTGTGGAGAGAAACATCAAGGAGGTTCACGAAGGTTGAGGGGCGGGGCCTATATAACCCGCCACGGGACGTTCCCCAAAAGAGAGTTGCAAAAAGGTCCAAGGCTGAGCTGAGCTGCGTGGTGAGGTGCAAAGCAAAGAGCTGGGTCATCAGCTGAGCTGAGCTGCGTGGAGAGTTGCAAAAAGGTCCAAGGCTGAGCTGAGCTGCGTGGTGAGATGAGAAGAGGGATGAGCTTTTACGAGATGAGCAATGACAAGAGCTGAGTGTGTGGTTTTTGGTCAGAGCTGGGTTGGTCGTCAGTGGTGGTCAGTGGTTGTGTAGAGTGGAGGGGTTGCGTTGAGTTGTCGGTGGTGAGGAAGAGTTGGACTAAGACAGAGTCCTGGAGTTAGTGAGAGAGGGAGAGAGAACCCGTCACGCCAGACCCCCCACCAGCAGAGTTGGCTTGGCTCCACCAAGCAGCTCCGACCCGTTACCCCGCGCACACGACAGGATCGGTGGCATCGGCGGCCGTCGAGGTCCAGCCCGACGTCCCGTGCGGGATCAAACTCCAGCCAGCTCCGTGCCTTCCTCCAGCCACCCACCTCCAGCCATTCCTGCCTGCAAGTTCCCCATTTGCGTACGTGAGTTTGTTTTGTTTGTTCTGTCCTGGGTAGATAATTAAGTCTGTATAAGCTAGTATTTTCCCTGTGTCTCTAAAAGCTTCTGTATATTATTTTATTATCTTTCCTTCTCCTTGGTTATTTTGAGCCTGTAAATAGTAAATAAATTTAGTAGTATTTTCAACCTTTGTTTCGTCTTCTTATTCCTTTTCTTCACATCCGTCGTCTTTGTCTTTTCCCTGATTGAATAGCTGTGGCGCGATACGGCCAACGTCTGGGTGAATCGGTGAGTCGGGAAAAAACTGTTAGGTCGCGGTGCCTTCGCTCGGCAAACAACATCCTTAACCGCGGACCGTAACAATTGGTGTCAGAAGTGTCGGATTCGGACCTGAAGCGTTTAACGCGCTCAAAATTACAAAGTACCGAAATTGCTTTTGTTTTACAAAACCCGAATTTTGAAATCGCGCCATGGCTTTTTTTTTTTTTGTTTGTTTTTTTTGTATACAAGGTCGAGGCTCGTGAAAGAGCGAACATTAATCACACAGAAAGACAAACCGACACATAAAACATATAACATAGGGAGCGGTAGACAAGATGGGGAGAGAGGGGGAAGGACACAAACACAACATTTGAGAGCAGTGACCGAGAGACATGGAGACATCGAGAGATCTGAGAGAGGGCGAGGGCTTGGGGGGGGGGGGCGTGGGAAGGGGGCGGTGGGAGAGGTATAAAACATATGGACACTGCCAGGACTTCCAGGAAAGAAGTTGGAATTTCAAACAAGGTGGATCTGGGGTGAATTAGCGGGGGTAGAAAAGATCAAGGTTTTGGATGGGGGAAGATAAGAGATGGTGGTGAACAGCTGTTTTAAAGACCTGGAGGGAGGAGTGGGATTGAAGGGAGTGAGGGAGTTTGTTCCAGAGGCGGGAGAAAAGAGGAATGAAAGAGTGAAGGTGAGCAGAGAGCCGAGATTTCGGCAGTTTAACCATCAGAGGGTTGCTGGCAGATCTTGTGCGACCTGTAGGAATATTTGGGGGACAGAGCACAGAGAGAGCTGGGGGTGCAAGGCCGGAGAGGAGTCGGTAGAAGACAGAAAGACCACCTACCTGCCTGCGGTGAGTGAGTGAAAGGCCCTCAGAGATAGCTTCATCGCGGGAGATTCCAATAATTCTGAAAGCTTTGGTTTCAACAGCGTGAAGCCGAGCTAGGTGTGAGGCAGGAGCACCGGCCCATAGGGGAGAACAGTATTCCATTGAGCTGCGGATGAAAGCCTTGTATGTGGTGAGGAGCTCAGGTGTGCCGAGGAAGGACTTCGCACGACGGAGGATGCCCAGTCGGCGACTGGCTTTGGAGGCCAGCTTGGAAATGTGGTTTTCCCAAGAAAGATCATGGCAGATAGTGAGACCCAAAATCTTGAGCGACAGAACTTCTTGGAGAGGATTGTTGAGAAAGTAGATGGGAGGGTTGTCCAGTCGATCTTTTCGGAGAGACATAGTAAGAGTGTGAGATTTGTCAGGATTGAAAGACATGTTCCACTTGTTTGAACAAGCTTTGTTGCTTGACTGGCTGGTCAAGGCGACGGGATGCCGGTGGGAGAGATAGACGGGGTAGAATCGACCCAGGACCTCGGGGAAATGTATATGGAGGAGGTGGTTGAGGAGGTATCAGGCGCACAAAATGGCGTCCTCGCGCACGTGGGTGTAGCGGCACCAAATTTTGCCGCGCCCGCGACCGTAGCAGCGCCACCGGTGGATTTGAACCTTTTTATGATACAAATGAAGGCCCTTATGGAGAAGAATAGTGAACAAATGGGGAACCGGATGGATGCTCAGAGTGAGCGATTGGAAGCCAAAATGGGTGAGCAAATAAGGGACGAAGCAAGGGCTCAGAGTGAGCAATTGGGGGTAATGAGGGACGAAGCGAGGGCTCAGAGTGAGCAATTGGGGGTAATGAGGGACGAAGCGAGGGGCACCGGTGAGGGATTAGAAAAAAATTTTGAGGGGTTAGACAACGGGATAAAAGAGGTAAAGAAGGGGTTAATGGGGTTAGAAAATAGGATGGAAGACAAATTGCGGGAGATAGGGGAGCAATCCGCCCGAGAAATTAAACAAATGGGAGAGCAGATAGAGGAGGTGAAAATCGGGGTAGAAACCAAACTGGATGCCCAGAGGGATGAATTGGGACAGATAAGGGCGGCATCTACAAAAGAGAGGGAGGAGATGAGAGAGGAGATCTCGGGGGTACGCGAGGAGGTAAAGCGAGGTGAAAAGCGTATGGAGAAAGAGGTGAGGAATAATACGGCTAGGTTACAAGGGGGAATAGAGGGTCTGACGAGGGGAGTAGAACAGCTGACGGTGGGACAAAAGGAACTCGTGGACCAAGTGGAAAAGAACACTGCAATCATCGGGGGGTTAAAAGCGACACAAAAGGACATTAAAAATGAATTAATAGCGACACAGAAGGAATGTCAGATGGTACATGAGGGGTTGACGAAGAAGTTGGAAGAGGTGACAGAAGTAATGGAGACGAAGGACCGAGAGGTGAGGACGCACATAGAGACGGTTAAAGTGGCGTTAGAGGAAGAGATAGAGGGGGCGCACCGGGAGATGAAGGAGGTAAAGGAAAAATTAGAGGAGGTGGAAGAAGGGGTGAGTGAAATTCAGAAAAGACGGAGGGAAACTAAAAAGGAGATAAAGGAGGAAGTGATGGAGTATGTGCAAGGTCTGTGTTCAAATCATGATGATGTGCTCACTAACCAAATAAAGAGTTTGCAGGTGGCAGAGGAGGTGCGACGACGAGGTACCGAGGTGAGTGGCGATATACGAGGAAATGTATATGATGTGAGGGGAGCTTCAGTCGGCTTGGGGGTTGATTTAGACCCGGGTGTTCGTGAGGGACCAATGGGTGAGGTGTGTGACTAGTCCGGAGTGTGTGGAAAGAGGTGTGCAAGGAGGTCTGGCTATGGGGAGTGAGGGGGGTGCAGGTGAGCAAGGATGTGCGGGTATGGAGTGGGTAGCGGGTTGCGGAAGGGCGACCCAGGCATCGACACCAAGAGGGGTAGTGTTTGGAGGAACGGGGGACGCGCGGGAGCCCCCCGGGAATAGCGCACTGTGGGAGCCCGAACGGTTTGGTCCCGCGTTGATCGCGCCAGGAGTGACGCGCGGGGTCCGGCCTTCGGGCGCCCACAAGGTACCACTCGCGCCGTATGACGGCAAGAGTGATCTGAGGGCGTACCTGGCGCAGTTTGAGTACGTGTGCCGAGGCAATGGTTGGAGTCCGGACGAAGGTGGAGTACACCTGGTAGGGGCGCTGCGCGGTGCGGCGGCGGAGGTGCTGAGAGCTTTACCACTGGGTGCTCTCACCTTGTCAGCTCTCCGCGCGGCTTTAATTAACCGTTTCGGTATCGAGCAGCAAAGCGAGCTTGTTAAAGCTCAACTTGCGCAGCGTAAACGCAAGCCCCAGGAGACCATCGGGGAACTTGCTCACGATATTTGCCGCGCAGTAGGGATTGCACACGCGGACATGGCAGCGAGTTCCCAGGAAAGCCTGGCGCTGGATCACTTTATTCAGGCCCTTCCGGATCTGGAGTTCCGACAACAGCTCGCCATGTGGCGCCCGCAGACCATGAGTCAGGCGGCCGACGCTGCAGCCCATTGGGAAGCAGCGAGGCCCCTGGCCCGGGGAGGCGAGCGCCACGCAGTGGCGGTGCGTCAGGTAGGGCCCGTGATGGGGGTCGCCCCCCCCCCAGGGGGCCGGCCCCCGACGGGGGCCCTGACCTGGAGAGCATGGTTCGGAGGCTGGTGGATCGGCGTCTAGCGGGACCTGGACCATGGCAGGCGGCTCCAGTGATGGCACCCGGTAGTCCCCGACAGAGTACCCCAATTCGGACATACAGGGGGGGGGAATTTGGAATACCGGAGGCAAGCACCTTACCAGGTGAGGTGCTATAATTGTGCTCGGATGGGTCACCGTGCGTGGGAGTGTCGAGCTCCGCGCCGGGACGTTCCCCGTCAGCCGATGCCCTCAACTCCGCCCAGTATCGATCGGCCTAGCCGACCACAGACACCCCCCCGCCAGGGCCCGGGAAACTAGAACGTGTCGGGCATGCAGGGCGGTGTTCGGCAGTAGGGGATGGGGAGAAGCCCTCGTTGACGCGACAGTCATTCATTGTGGCAAAATTGGAACGGGTAGTTTGACAATTCGGTGCAAAATTGCCGGCGTGGGGGTAGACGCCGTTGTGGACACGGGGGCCAGCGCCACGATCATCAGCCCCGTGGTCCTTAATTCGAGTGCAGACGGCTGGGGCAAAATCCAGCGTCTGGAAAATCATAGTTTGCAGTTGGCTCTCGGGGCAACGGCCCCCATCATAGGGCATGGTTTTGTGACCCTCAAGTTGGGATCGGTAAAGCAAGAGATAGAGGTTTGGGTGGCGGAAGTGTGCGACCCGTGCTTAATCGGGTTGGATTTGTTGACTGCCGGCGGTTGTAAAATCGACTTGAGCCGGGGGATCCTGCAATGGGGAGTGGAAGAGCTACCATTGGAGGGGGTGAGCATGGCCGAGAGGGTGGAGCTGGAGGCTCCTGAGGCCGTGACCATCCCTCTGGGGGCCGAGGCCGTAGTGCCGGCCCGATGGTCAGCTCGCCCGACATGGCAGGAGTCCTGCGGCCTGGTCGAACCGGTGGCAGCGCGATCCATACCTGGTTTAATCGTGGGCCGCACCCTTGTAAAAACGGACGGGCCGGTGGTGGCCGTCCGAGTAATTAATATTAGCGCAGAACCACGCACTATAGTGAGGGGCACGAGGGTAGCTGGCTGCACCCCAGTTAGAGAAGTCGCGTCAGTGAGGGGCGAGAACGTCCAGCCGAGCCGGCCCCAGGGGGAGCCTTCAATAAGTAATAGGAATTGGCCCGATCCCATTTGCGAGATGGTAAATCGTAGTAGTGTAGAGTTGGGAGGTACCCAGAGGGAGGCCTTACACAAACTGGTTGGGTCCCATTTGGGCCTCTTCTCCTTGTCCACCGAGGATATTGGACGTACGGGCCTGGTGAAACATCAGATCCACACCGGTGAGGCCCGGCCTATTCGTCAGGCCGCCCGACGGCTCCCTTGGAGCAAGAGGGCGGAAGCTGACGAGCAGGTTGAAAAAATGCTCGACGCAGGCGTGATCGAGCCCTCGGGAAGTCCTTGGATGTCACCTGTTGTGCTGGTCAAAAAGAAGGATGGGACCACGCGGTTCTGCGTGGACTATCGCCAGCTAAACAACGTGACACTCAAGGACTCATATCCCCTGCCAAGGATTGATGACACCCTCGATGCTGTTGCGGGCTCAAATTGGTTTTCAACTTTAGACCTCAAGAGTGGGTATTGGCAGGTGGAGATGGATCGGACAGGGAAGGAGAAAACGGCATTTTCCACAGATAAGGGGCTGTATCAGTTTACTGTGATGCCGTTTGGTTTGTGTAACGCCCCCGCCACCTTTGAGAGATTGATGGAACATGTACTAGGCGGCATGCCATGGCAATCATGCCTGGTATACCTGGATGACGTCCTAGTACATGCCAAAACCTTCCCCCAAGCATTAGCTAATTTGGACCAGGTGTTCGGGTGCCTCAGACAGGCAGGGTTAAAGCTGAACCCGAGTAAGTGCACTTTGTTTGCAAGAGAGGTGGCCTATCTAGGTCACGTGATCGGCCGCGAGGGGGTAAAAACGGACCCAGACAAAATTAAAGCGGTAGAGGAGTGGCCCGCACCACGTACCATCAAGGAGGTGCGGGGATTTTTGGGACTCTGCTCCTACTACCGGCGCTTTGTGGCGAAATTTGCGGAGTTGGCCCGTCCCCTCCACCGGCTTACGGAGAAGGGGACGCGATTTAATTGGACAAGGGAGTGCCACGAGGCCTTCCAAAAATTGAAGGAGTGTTTAACATCCGCACCCCTTCTAGCTTACCCCACTAGTAATGGGACATTTACCCTGGACACGGATGCGAGCCAGGAAGGCTTGGGCGCAGTTTTGTCTCAGACACAGGAGGGCGTGGAGAGAGCGATTGGTTACTATAGTCGGGCCTTAATTAGGCCCGAGCGAAGTTATTGTGTCACTCGCAAAGAGTTATTGGCTATGCTGGCTGCCATGAACCATTTCCACCCGTACCTGTACGGGCGGAAATTTTCGGTTCGAACTGACCATTCCTCCCTGCAATGGCTCCTTCGGTTCAAGGAACCGGAGGGCCAAATTGCAAGGTGGTTGGAAAAGTTGCAGCAGTACGATTTCAATGTGACCCATAGGGCCGGGAAGGCCCATGGTAATGCGGACGCACTCTCTCGGCGTCCTTGTCTGGGCGAAAACTGCAAATTTTGTGCGAGACACGAGGAGAGGGAGCAATTGGGCGATTCTGCCCCGATTCTCGTCGTCCGGGCAACCCGGGTGCGAGGGCCAATTTTGCCACTAACCGCGGACGAGGAATTTGGAGAGTTGGCTTGGAGCACGGCCCAGCAGGAGGATCCTGTTCTGGGGCCAGTGTTCCAATGGGTCAAATTGGGGCAAAGACCAAAGGGGGAAGAGGTCACCCCCCTCGGGCGCAGACAAAGGCGTATTGGGCTCAGTGGCAGACCCTGGAATTGAAAGGCAACATCTTATATCGCAAGTGGGTGGAGGTTCCCTCTGAAAGAACTTCCTGGCTGGTGATAGTCCCTGACAAATTTAAGAACGTCATCTTACAACAGGTGCATGGTACCCGCTCCGGCGGCCATTTGGGCAGGACAAAGACAATATCTCGGGTCCGCCGGAGGTTCTATTGGGTGAATATGGGGCGCGACATACAGGACTGGTGTCGGAGATGCGACGCCTGTTCTGCCAAAAAGGGACCAGCACGGAGGATGAGGGCCCCCCTTCAATTACATTAGGTGGGGGCCCCCCTTGAGCGGGTGGCTATGGATATTCTAGGACCGCTGCCTCGCACCCGCCAAGGTAATAAGTATATCCTCGTTGTAATGGACTATTTCACCAAGTGGCCGGAGGCCTACGCCCTCCTCAACCAAGAAGCCGGGGTTGTGGCGCAGGCCTTCGTAGAAGGATTTGTATGTCGGCACGGGATTCCACAGGAGCTGCACACCGATCAGGGTCGAAATTTTGAAAGTCAATTGCTAAAAGATGTGTGCAGACTCCTGTCAATTCGGAAAACCAGAACCACGCCCTTGCGGCCACAATCTGACGGGATGGTGGAAAGATTCAACAGAACATTGATCCAACAACTGGCATTGTTCACCAACACCCGTCAGGATGACTGGGACGAACATCTCCCGTACCTGTTGATGGCCTACCGAACTAGCCAGCACGGGGCCACCGCATGCAGTCCAGCGTTGCTTATGTATGGGCGGGAGTTACGGGCTCCCGCCGACTTGCTATGCGGTCCCGTGCCAGACACCACGGATACACCGCCGAGGGAGGGTTACGCACGTCACCTGGAGGAAGGCATGGAGCGCGTCCATGCCTTCGCCCGCCGCCAGCTCCATCTGGCGGGGGCCAAGATGAAGCGCAGGTACGACGACCGGAGCCAGGGGAGTCAATACGCTCCGGGGATGAAGATTTGGTTCTTTAATCCCCGGAGGCGGAAGGGCAGGTGCCCAAAAGTCACCTCCCCCTGGCAAGGCCTGGGAGTCGTCCTGTCGCAAGTCTGTGACGTGGTCGTAAAGATCAAAATGGGGCCACGGGCCCCCCCTCGGATCGTCCATGCCGACCGGATAAGACCTTATGCTGGCGAGCAGGCGCCCTCATGGATCACCTCGACTCTAGATGCCGAGGCAGGACCCAGTACCTCTTGCGACGGGGGCTCGTAGCGTCAGAGGACTGGGGGGAATGGTAGTGGAACATGCCCCCATGTGATGGGATGGCCAATCCACCATCCCTCACAGCGGGGGCAAAGGAGCACTGGTTTTATGGGGTTTATGGCAGTGAAAACTAGCCCGGGAGGGTTAGGATATAATGTGTAGGGATCTAGAGGAGATGACAATAGGTAACGTTAAGATTAGTTAGTGACAATGACACCTGTAGTGGGGACGCAGGTAGTTTAGAGTGGATGATAATGACGAGGGAGTGCAATAGTTTAAAGGGGCGACTGGGAAGCGCAAGTTTCAGAGGGGAGTAGTTAGATGAGATGATGCCGTGTGAGTGTTGGAGGTGTATTCAAGTGTATTGAGCAGGGTATGAGTAAATGAGTGTGAGGAACAGGTGTGATTGCACAGGTGTGCAACTGAACAGGTGTATGGAGCAGTGTTTGAGTGAGTAATGGTGATGTGTGTTGTGTTGACCAACTGGTCCAGGAAGAGGAGGAGGGTGAAGGTGGCACCAGGTGTGAGTGCACAGGTGTGCAACAACAGGTATGAGGAACAGGTGTATGGAATAAATGGTAGTGTGGAGTATATGGAGTATTGGAATGGATGGTCGTGGAGTGAGTATGGTGGAAATTGTGGAGTGGAGTGGATGGTGCGAAGGTGTGAATGGGGGAAGGATGGACCCCCATCACGAATACCCGGGGCGGGTAGTGTAAGTGTTAGGTAGAGGGTATAGGTAAATTGTGGTTGGATATTGGCATCTGTGGTGCGGGTGGAAGAATGATGTTTGGATGGGTGCATTAGTGTTGTGGAAATGGCTGGGCGTGTAGCCTGTTAGTGTGTGTAGTTGGTTTGGGCACTCCACCACCGTGAGGATGTCGGCCAGGTGAGGCCGCAGGTGGGCTCTGGGAGCCGGTAGTTGTGGATGGGGCCCGAGGATCCGGAGGACGGACCCGGGTAGCCCAGTGCCAGAGGGCACCGAGTGGGGTGACAGAGCCAGGAGGGGCCTTCCCCAGTTAGTTAGGTTAGGGTGAGGAGCTAGGTAAGCTCGGGTGGCAACTGCAGTGGTGGAGGTGTGCAGGTGGGTAGACCTGCTGGGAGAGCTACACGTCACAGCCCAGAAATTGTGCAAGGGCACCAGGAGATGAATCGGGGGAGTGAGACCCCAAATTGAGAAGCACCACAGTTTGGTCAATGGGAATTGGTTTTTAGAACCCATAGTGTAAGTTGGCCAATGGATTGGCAGGGAAAGACCCCGGGTAGTGTAACGTGTGTTAATGTCATTTAGAAAGTAGTTAGGATGAAGATCTCCTCGCACCATCTGCATCCACTCACCTGAGGTGATGTAACTCCACACCATGCCATGTTTTATTATTACCTTCGCAAAAGCGGAAGGTTATGTTTTGATCGCTGTGTATTTATTTGTATGTCTGTGTGTATGTTAATCGCATAACTCAAAAAGTATTCAACCGAATTGCATGAAATTTGGTGGGATGATTGGTTATTATACGGGACACATTTGATTAGATTTTGGGAAACAGATTTGCTCAAATTCTGACTATTTTTAACTCGATCGTATTTCACTCAAAGTTATGAGCGACTGAAGAAGAAGATGTCCATCCAGGACGTCATCACTATAACGCGATCTCCCGCGATCATTTCAACCTCAAAAAAAATTATAATTGCAGATTTGACAATAGATGAGGCATATTAACAAACGAATGAAACAGATTTGCTCAAATTCTGACTATTTTTAACTCGATCGTATTTCACTCAAAGTTATGCGCGACTGAAGAAGAAGATGTCCATCCAGGACGTCATCACTATAACGCGATCTCCCGCGATCATTTCAACCTCAAAAAAAATTATAATTGCAGATTTGTCAAGAGATGAGGCATATTAACAAACGAATGAAACAGATTTGCTCAAATTCTGACTATTTTTAACTCGATCGTATTTCACTCAAAGTTATGAGCGACTGAAGAAGAGGATGTCCATCCAAGACGTCATCACTATAACGCGATCTCCCGCAATCATTTCAACCTCAAATGAAATTCAAATTGCAGATTTGTCAATCGGGGAGGCATATTAACAGACGAATGAAACAGATTTGCTCAAATTCTGATTTTTAAAAATCGATCGCATTTCACATAAAGTTTCACATCGCATACACTCCCATGCCAAGTACAGAACAGTAGCTGCGGCGAAGGTATGCGCTCTACCGAGTGCTCGTTTCACATGTTATGAGGCATTTATTACCGAAGATGTGGTCTCTGTCTTGTTTGTATGTCTGTGTGTGTGTGTGTGTGTATGTTATTCGCATAACTCAAAAAGTATTCAACCGAATCGCATGAAATTTGGTGGGATGATTGGTTATTATACGGGACACATTTGATTAGATTTTGGGAGCAATCGGGTCAAAGGTCAAGGTCAAGGTCACGAAAAGGTCAAAATCGTATTTTTACCATAGCGCGGTCAATTTTTATCCAATTGGCATGCAACTAATGCCAAAATGTTCAGAATTCAATGCCCGATCTTGTTTGTCATAACTCGGTCAATTCTTATCCGATTTGCATGAAATCAGCACCAAACTGTTCACTGTTCTGTTCCCTACACTCCCATGCCAAGTACAGAACAGTAGCTGCGGCGAAGGTATGCGCTCTACCGAGTGCCCGTTCTAGTTTTTATGATGCAAATGTTTGGAATGTGAGACGCATCATGACGTGGGTGTGACATTGTGCTTTGATGTTCCATCTCTTCCTCCTTATGAGGATTGATGATGAATTGGGTGATGGCAAATTTTGGATAGAGGGATTGTGGAGACGAATTTGGTATGGGAAATATGGGGAAGACGTGACGGTAGCGACGGATTTGTAAATGTGTAGATTTTTGTACCTATGGGGTAAGGGCAAGGGTAGTGTAGGTGACAGGGGGGGTGACGTACGGTAGGGACGAGCTTTTCTCACTTCACTCTCCGTACGCATTTCGCCCTGCATTGCCTTGTTTGATGTGTACCCTTGTGACCTTACCCCTCGCTCATCTGTCTGTCCCCCCTTTTGTCTCCCACATGAGGACCTGTGCGCCATTGGGCGCCGAGGGGAGCGTGCGTGAGTCCGCCATTGTGCGCCCGGAACTCCCAGAACCAGCTGTCTGCATCGATGCACCACATGTCTGTGGCCGAGCACCACCGATGGACCCCATGGGTTGGGGCATGGCCCCTCTGCTGGAACCGGCCATGAAGGCCTGAAATCTTGCTGGCGGACCTTGGCCACAGGGCACCGATGCCCCACAGGTGAACCACACTAGTCGGCCCTGTGGGCCATAAATAAAATAAATAAAAATGGACACGTTGGGTGCATTTTATTGCAAATAGGCCGCCAGCAAAGGAAAAAGACAACACCTGGAAGAAATAATAATAGCCAGCAGAGGGAGCCGAAGAGCAAGAGATCACCTGCAGGGTTAGGGGTTGTTTGGTTATTTTTATTATTGAACATTGATGAACTGTGGTGACTGCACCGGTTGGTGCCTGAGGGTGTATTGGTGCGTTTTTGGGTGCTTTCATGGTGCATTGATGCAGAGCAGACTGTCGCCCCCCCCCCAGAAAGAACAATCACAGGTCATGGGTTGCGTATTGTAAATAAAGTAGCGTCAATTGTAAATAATGCTCCCCACCGTCAGTGTGTAGTTTGAAGACCATTCAACAATTCGGTTAACTGTGGGCGTGAGTCTGTTAGGCAGGGTGCAATGGAGCAGCGGGACATATTTATTTATGTTTTAAAACTGTCGCACTCAGGGTCAGGTTAAAAGTAGAGGGAACTACACCTACGTGTCACACTAAATTAAGGTTGTAGGCCCGGGTCGTGCCTAAGAGGAGGAGGGTGCAGTGTTGCGGATATGAGGATGGTATTTTTTTTATTGTGTGCTTTATTATTATTATTGTCTATTCTGCGCCTCCTGCCTCCAGAGTTGTGTAAAGGTAAAAAGGGCGTCCCGGTAGTTAATTCCATGAAACACCACATTGAAGGACACGATAAAACCCTTGTTCAGTAGCTTATATCTTTATTATGTGTTTTAGAGTAAGGCCTTGTCTTCCAGTAACATGACACTCCATTGCACCAAGTAAAAGAGATAGATTCCCTTCATTCCCATTCCCAAAAACCTCCATTTCCCCTTTCGTAATGGCCAAGCCTCAATTTGGCAATTACATCCCCTCCAATTGCCGCCATTGACCACGAGGCAGGGTTGGGGAAGAAAGGCGGGTCCCCACCTCGTCATAGAGGGGAGGAGTGAGTCAGCCCCACTCAACCAACCACGAACAAGGGGTTGGACTTGGAGAGGGTGTGGAGAGAAACATCAAGGAGGTTCGCGAAGGTTGAGGGGCGGGGCCTATATAACCCGCCGCGGGACGTTCCCCAAAAGAGAGTTGCAAAAAGGTCCAAGGCTGAGCTGAGCTGCGTGGTGAGGTGCAAAGCAAAGAGCTGGGTCGTCAGCTGAGCTGAGCTGCGTGGAGAGTTGCAAAAAGGTCCAAGGCTGAGCTGAGCTGTGTGGTGAGATGAGAAGAGGGATGAGCTTTTACGAGATGAGCAATGACAAGAGCTGAGTGTGTGGTTTTTGGTCAGAGCTGGGTTGGTCATCAGTGGTGGTCAGTGGTTGCGTAGAGTGGAGGGGTTGCGTTGAGTTGTCGGTGGTGAGGAAGAGTTGGACTAAGACAGAGTCCTGGAGTTAGTGAGAGAGGGAGAGAGAACCCGTCATGCCAGACCCCCCACCAGCAGAGTTGGCTTGGCTCCACCAAGCAGCTCCGACCCGTTACCCCGCGCACACGACAGGATCGGTGGCATCGGCGGCCGTCGAGGTCCAGCCCGACGTCCCGTGCGGGATCAAACTCCAGCCAGCTCCGTGCCTTCCTCCAGCCACCCACCTCCAGCCATTCCTGCCTGCAAGTTCCCCATTTGCGTACGTGAGTTTGTTTTGTTTGTTCTGTCCTGGGTAGGTAATTAAGTCTGTATAAGCTAGTATTTTCCCTGTGTCTCTAAAAGCTTCTGTATATTATTTTATTATCTTTCCTTCTCCTTGGTTATTTTGAGCCTGTAAATAGTAAATAAATTTAGTAGTATTTTCAACCTTTGTTTCGTCTTCTTATTCCTTTTCTTCACATCCGTCATCTTTGTCTTTTCCCTGATTGAATAGCTGTGGCGCGATACGGCCAACGTCTGGGTGAATCGGGTGAGTCGGGAAAAAACTGTTAGGTCACGGTGCCTTCGCTCGGCAAACAACATCCTTAACCGCGGACCGTAACAATATATATATATACTACTCAAAAGAATTTAAGGGGTCAAAGGAAAATTTTTGATCATTTTTGTAAGTATGTCTTTTTAAACCAGATAGGGTTAGAATATCCCCCTTTGGGTTGTCATTTGGACTATAGACATCACGTTATTATGGGACATGCAATCATTGCACTTATCTTTAGAAACTTTTAAAGTTAACCCAGATTTCCTTTTCATGGATTTCAAGCACGAACTTAGTCATCGTAAACTGACAAACTGCCTCGAAACACCCATTGTGAAACCTCATGCACCATTTGCACATGTTTAGCATGAGTGTCATTCCATGCATGCCAATTTTAGCAATAAAATGGCTGAGCATTTTCCATTCATCATCACTTGAAATTTGAAGATGGTTCGACGACAACTCAGCATCCAAGACAGGGGAAGGGCCATTGGCTGGCTACAAGATGGACAAACTCAGAGAACTGTGGCTCAGCGTCTAAATGTAAGCCAAGGCGTTATCGGCAGACTCTGGCAGAGGTTCAGGACAACTAATGCTGTTCAGAATCTCCCCCGTTCTGGAAGACCCCGATCAACAACAGCACGAGAAGACCACTTCCTGATAACGGCGTTGCGACAGCGCTGTGTGACCGCATGGCATCTTCGGGATCCACTCAGAGCTGCCAGAGGCACCAACGTGTCCGACCAGACCATTAGGAATCGTCTGCGAGACCGAGGTTTGCGATGCCGGCGTCCTGCAGTCCGACCACCGCTACTTGACCGTCACAGAAGGGCTCGCCAAGATTGGTGCAGACGTCATATCCAGTGGAACCGTGGTCATTGGGCAGAGACAATGTTCGCAGATGCGTCACGCTTCTCGCTCCAGTTCAATGATGGCCGGGCTCGTGTTTATCGTCGTCAAGGAGAGAGATTTGCTGATCTCAACGTTGCTCAACGTCTACCATTTGGAGGAGGAAGTGTGATGGTGTGGCCGTGTGGGCGGGGATATCCATGAACCACAGAACCCCTCTGTACGTCGTCAACGGAAATTTGACTGGTCAGAGTTATCTCAACGAGATTGTTCAACCTCTGGTAATTCCACTTCTGCAACGGATTGGACCAGGAGCTTGGTTCCAGGACGACAACGCAATACCTCATCGTGCCAGGGTGGTGACCGACTTCCTGCAGCAGCAGAACGTTCAGCACATGGATTGGCCTGCATATTCACCCGACTTGTCACCCATTGAGCATGCGTGGGATGAACTAGGGCGGCGAGTTCGATCACATCACGTCCCTGCCGTCAACCTCCGGCAACTGGCTCAGTGATTAGTCGCAGAATGGCAAGCGATCCCTCAACGTTATTTCCAACGCCTGATGAACAGCATGCGCCAATGTTGTCAAGAATGTGTGAATGCTAACGGTGGCTACACCAGTTACTGAAGCTTCTGCGACTTGTGTGAGCATCATTTTTGGGGGTGCATGACTCTTTTTCATCAGGGTAATAAACTAGTGTCATCAAATGTTTTTGTTTTGTGTTTTCTGTTCTTGAGCCATCAAACAATTATTTTGTCATTAGTCGTCACCATTTTAGCTCGTTAGCTTATATTTATATGCACAAATATTTTTGACCCTTAACTTCTTTTGAGTAATATATATATATATACATACATACATACATACATACAGCACCAAGGCAAATGTGTCTAGTAGCCCCACCCCCATCAGGCTGATTGACAGTTGTAGTCCCACCCACCCATCGGATCGCTTCCCATTCTTTTACAAAGGAATGTAGTTTTCCGTACTTTTTGTGGAATCCTTTCGAGGTATTAAAAATACGATACCAAAGAATGCTGCACAACGTAAATAGCCGTCGGATGGTACCAGAATCATTGCGATTGATGGAGGCAGGTCAGAAATACGCCGTCTGAAGATTATTATTATTATTATTATTATTATGAACGAGAAGACGAATTCCCTGGTTTGATAGATATCGGGTGTTTTTGTTTTTGCCATGGTCTGGAGTACTGACAAATGATCCCTGTCGAAACAATCAGTTGAACAGACCAGGTAGGCTCTCATATGTAGCTGTAGTGACTTTTTAGAGAAGATACTCCAACTTTAATTTTGTATGTAACGGATGGAACCGATGTTTGTTTCCGAGCCATCCCTACACAGAGAGTACTCGTGTACTCTCTGATAATAATAAAAATTATAGTTCCCAGATTCGGATCTTCACCAAAATCGCATCAATTCGTCCTCTTCACACAGTCCACGTGTCTGTTCGTCGGGTGATTGGCCTAAATCAAATATCAAATATCCGCAGTTGACACTCATTAGTCATTACCTTCGCCCCAAAGATGGATGAAAGGTCATGTATGTTTCACCCCTGCCTGTTTGTTTGTGAAAAGGCTATCTCAAAAACTCATGTACAGATTGGACAATATTTGGTAGAGAGGTTGAGTATGCGATTCTTCACCATTGAGAGATAGGATACCCTTTGTTTTATATGATTCAGAAACTCATAATGTTTTCTTTATTTTCAGGTCTGGTGGTTTAATGTAAAAGAAAATTGCGACTCCACAAGAGAAAGCTCAGTGCGTTTCATCGAGATGAGATCTGACACAAAAGTTCAGCGTAATTTCCATACAGGGTATGGAAGGAATCCACCATCGTGGACTAGTAACAGAGAGAGGTACAAGAGGTCAAGGAGACTGGAGTTGACAGAAACAGAAAAGTACTGGCCGGCCAAGCACAAGTGCAGCAGACGTAAAACGAGTGCGTGAATCATTTCACCGAAGTCCAAGAAAATTAATCCAACGAGCATCCAGAGAACTGGGACTACAAACCACCACTGTAAACATGATTTTGCATAAAAGACTGAAGCTTTAGGCCTATGAGGAGCAGATTCTGCAGGTAAAAATTCTGTAAAATTTCTTAATGATTCTGTAAAAAAAATGACGGACCCAAATGCAAGGAATTTGTCTTGGAATTGCACAGTTGCATAGAGAATGACGAAGATTATATATCTGAAAACGTCATGTTCACAGAGGAAGCTTGCCATCATGTATTGGGGAAGGTCATCTGGCACGATGTGAGGATCTGGGGCTCTGAAAACCCCACATTGTCATTGAACATATACATGACAGTCCATAAGTCAATGTGTGGTGTGGCCTTCTCCATGATCGCTTGGTGGGTCCGTTTTTCTTTGCAGAGAATACAGTGGCCTTAACAATTTACATGAACATGTTGGAAGGATTTGCCTTCCCACAGATTGAAGACATGCAACCCGATATCATTTTTCACTCTCCTCATTGGGCCTTAGTTTTTCGAGCCGTCCTGATTGAAAATTTTCCAGGTCGCTGCATTGGGTGAGACGGACCAACCGCCTGGCCACCATGATCACCAGCCATAACCTCCCTTGATGTTTTTCTGTGGGGGGTTGTCCAATATGTTGTCGACAACACCAAGGTGGCAAACCTGCAGGATCTTTGTTCCCCGATCACAGTTGCTTGCACACATGGTGGACATAATCATGCTGAGCTGAACATGCCAATAACTTGTGTACCGCCTGGATGTCCTGAACAAGTGCGCGACACACGAGAAAGTCTAGCAGTGCAGAGAGTGCGCTGGTGCCCACCAATTTGTGGATGATGTTTACCCTGGTCTTCATCTTTTCTGTGACCTATTTTAGGTGTTTGCAGAATGTGAAGCTGTGATCAAGGGTGACTCCAAGGTATTTGGGGATTGGTTTGTTCTTGACTCATTTGCCACAAAAGGAAACCTAGAGTTTGCTGTTAACCAGTCGGTTGCTGAGATGGAAAGTGGTAACTATAGTCTTAGTCAGGTTTGGGTGGAGGCGCAAATAGAATAAGTGTTGCTCCATTAACTTTAAGTCATGGGACAGGGTACTGCTAAGATCTTCATGGTTGATTGCCTGGGTAGCAAGGGCAAGATCATCTGTGGGCAAACTTTCTGGATATGGTGCAAGGTACGTCACTCATATATATATATATATATATGTTGAAGAGGATTGGAGCGACGCCAAACTCTTGGGGAAAACCACCATTCAGCGTCCTTTTGGAGCTTGTCCTTATGGAGCTTGCTCACTGCGTGAAACCCTATATCGTTGATTGCTAAGCATAGAAGAAAGAACACGCATTGTGGCTTGGCAATGGAAAGGTCTGGCAGCTTTCAGCAGAAGACCATGTCACCATACCGCATCATACGCTGATGAAAGGTCAATTAGTGCAACAGCTGTCTTGAGCACACGTTGGTAACCATCCTCAATCTGGGTGGTAAGTACAAGTACTTGATTAACACATCTCCTACACTACCAGGTCTCAAGCTAGCTTGTTCCTTTGGAAGGTTGGGCTCTACCAGTGGAGAGCCTGGCCAGAAGGACATGCTCAAGCAACTTGCATGTTGTACATAGGACAGATCTGGGCATATAGCTATATAGGTCAGCAGCAGGTTTGCCTGGCTTAAGGTTTCCTAGGTATGGCTGATCACCATCGAGACCCACCCTGTGACGGTTCCTGATGCGATGCACCAGCGATTCACGGGATCTGCACCTCTCAGCAGGACGTAGTCCATGCTCCGACACATTGTCATTCGATCTCTGAGATTGTCTAGTGTGCCAGGAAAGTGAGGAACCGAACTACCATAGGGCTCGTGGTCATGGAACCTAACAAGATAGGTGTATGGAAAGTGAGCTGCATTCTTGCAGAACTAACGGGAAGAGCACAATTGGAGAGACTGGGGGAGGTGACTCCAGAGATGAGAGAAAGAGAGGAATAAAAGTTTGTCCATGAGCATGTATATAGCTTATACTTGGAAAGGGCCTCGATCTTGTATACAAAAAAAAAAAGAAAAAAAAAAAGGGCAACAAGGAATGGGTTACTGGATAAATGTGCGACTCGGAGGAAATATAAAGTGAGAATGGCCGACAGCTCAAGACTCTCTGCAGCTCCCTCCCACCCAAAGAGGAAGGTGACAGAGAAACAGAATCATTGATGCCGACGTAGAAACTACGTGTTGTTGATGAACATTTTGATGTTCCCCAGCTTTATTCAAGCCATTGCTAGGATCACAGTAACATGTAAAATGGGAACATGTCTTGTAAATATTTAATGGAGGACTTCTGTTTTGAAGTTTTGTAATCTCCTTAGGTTGGTACTTAGGTGGAACAAGGCTGTCATAGTGCCAACTGTATCTGTGTTCATTTTACATTTCCAGGACCAAGTTGTGATATTTTTTGAAGCTGTTGAGGATAGGAACATCAGCAGGTGCTCTGCAGGTAAGAACATCAGCAGCTGTTCCAGCTCATAGCACCTTTGCTCAGTGGGCTCTGTTAAGGACTCGATTAACACCAGGCAGCAGACAGTTGTAACTCAACTACCATACAAAACACAATGTCAGTTTGTGTGTTTGTACAGATGTCTGTCCACCTTCATAAGGGTTGGTTTTAAAGGGCAATCTTTAAACACGAATCCATGGTCACTACGGTCTATTTTTGAGGATAAAAGAAACTCCAAAATCATTTTCCATAAAAGAGTAATTATGTCTCTTCTATTGGAATTGTAGATGGTGGCTGGCAAATCGAGCCTCAAGGGTGGTGTACAGAAGCGTTTTCTTTTAAAAGAACAATAAATACAAGGTGCAGGGAGGTGAAATTCACTGCACATGATGTGCAACACATGCAGTGTAAAACGAGTGTTAATTTACGTCTGTAGGCTGTCTAATAAATAAATAAGATATAAGCACATCTGACACGAGGCCGAGGATTCAGACTTTGGCACACCCACGATGCTGCACCGTCAAATAAACTGTTCCAACCTGTAATTTTTGATGGGCTTTATACTAGTATATTACATGACTTATATCAAGCTTTTGATACAGTCTGGCATCCTGCCTTACTCTCCAAGCTTTCTGCCTAAAGCATCCAATATCAACTCCACTCTTTGATTACTGACTTCCTCTACTCTCATAGCCAATGTGTCACTCTCAACGGAATCCTTTAATCTCCTCTCCATCAAGGCTAGAATGTCCCAAGGCAGTGTTCTAGGCCTACTACTATTCATGATCTTCATAGTGATCTCTCTGTGACTCTCTGGAAAATCCACTTTCTCTATTTGCTGATGATTCCACCCTCAGCCATGGCATCCCTCAATCTTCAGCTGGACAGACCACAGCCTCTTCCCTCTCTTCAGACGTTGATAGAATTACAAGCTGGTCAAACACCTGGAATATGTCGTTCAATCCTGACAAATCTCACACTCTCACTAGCTCTCTCAAAAAGGTCCATCTGGCAAACACTCCCATCTACTTTCTTAACAATCCTCTGGAAGACATTCAGTGACTCAAACATTTGGGTCTATCAGCCGTGATCTTTCTTTGGAAAACCACATTTCTAAGTTGGTCTCCAAAGCCAGACACCTACTGGGCTAGACACCTACTGAGCCAGACACCTACATCCTCCGTCATGCAAAAGTCCTTCCTTGTGTTACGTGTTCCTCCCCGAACCCTGGTTATGGTGCACCTCAGAGTCTCGAGAGGGAATGCAGCAGAAAGATTTGTTATTTTGTGTGTTCTAATAAACCATGGTAAAATCACACCAATGCAATGGTAGAACAAAACAAGTAACTGTATTAAGAACTCTCACATACACAATAATAACACTATTAAAGAAAGTACAATGAAAATATCACTTGCATCAAATGAACAATACAAATGATGGTACCATCATTCCCCAATGCTCTCAAAGCAATAAACTCATGACACGCCAAATGTGAGTGGAAGGTAGCATTCCCCAAAGTCCGTGCACTAATCCCCACGCTGGTCGAAGTTGTGCAGAATGACGAAAACAGGCAGGCATCGGCACGGCGGTGGACGAGGAGTTACGAGGTGAGAGATTGATATGGAATTGAGCCGATATGTAAACCAACGGCGCTCCACACGGAGAGGTCGATATGGAAATCCCAACGACAAAACAAGATGCACCAAGTGGACAGCCTCTTTGAGGACAAAGTGGCATATCGGCCTGTAATGGAAGCGCTTGATTTCTCTCCAACAATAGCTCACACTTGGTGATAAAACCTGAAAAGCAGGTTTAATTGCAATCGCAATATGTGATGATGTCGTGGGCAATCCCTCCCCCGGGAAGCCTCAACTCATTCGCGACTAATATAAAAAAAGTCCTCTCGCAACCCTGAACTATTATCCAACTACATACCACAAGACTTTCATGTGCAACTTGATAGAATACTGCTCTCCACTCTAGGCTAGCACTCCTGCCTCGTACCTTGCTCAGCTTGATACCATGGAAACCAAGGTCTTCAAGATGTTTGGAATCCCCCGCAATGAAGCTGAGTCTATGAGCCAATTACTTCCCTATCGGAGACAGGTCTGTGGTCTCTCTGGCTTGTATTGCCTCCATTCTATTCTTACATCCTCTGCTCTTAGTGTGCTTTCTTCCCCCCCCCCCCCACACACACCCTTCATCCCCCCTCAAGGTCTCTGCAGGACATGCACGATATACTAGCAACCCCCTTATAGTAAAACTCCCAAAATCCAGAATCACTGGTCACCGACACTCATTCATTCCACCTTTTCCCACCTGTGGAATCAACTTCCACATTCTCTTCAATCTCATTCTTCCCTCAAGATTTGCAAGACAGCTGTTCATCATCATCTAAGATCATCCCCCATCAAAAACCATGATATTTTCTACCCCCGTTAACTCACCTCCAAATTTCCAGTTTTTCCTTCCTGGGGGTTTGCTTCTGCATCCATATAGTTCACACCATGCATCCTCTCCTACCCCTCATTCCTTCCCACATCCCTTATTTGTCCAAGACTCCCTCTATTTCGTACCTCAATCATGCTGTTCGTCTCGGTCTTTGTCTCTCCACTGTTCCTTTTGTTCTGTTGCGTCCTGACCATTCTGTGTTCTTGCTCTTCCATGAACCTCGACTTTGTATTAAAAAACAGAAGAAAAAAAACAAAAATTTTGGTATCCGTACAGGTATGTGCCATTGATACTTTTTAATACTCCAATCACCATATTACTGGTATCGGATTGATTTTCCCGTTTACAAATTCTCAATTTTTTAGTCTTGATCCTCATACTTGACTATTTGAGCTCTTTCTGATATAATGAAACCAAAGCCATTACATATCCATACTTACTTTGTGAACAACAGTGTGGCAATAAACCTCGCCTTTTCAAGAGCTCTCATATTTTATCTCGTCAATTTGTTTTTTGTTCTTGAACATCCTTAACAATGTGGGCCAAAGGCTTGGATACATATAATCTGACACCCTACGCACTCCTCGTGAGTTTTCTTTGGCACTCCGCTTCCATGATAGTTTGACTTCTCTCAGCTCACCATCAAAGTACTTTCGCGTGTACGGATGCCACACCAACCGCTCAACCACAATTGATGTGTAGACCATGGCAGAGATCCCACTGCAGCTGACCAAATTAACTAAAGGTCATGCCCGAGCGGCATTTAGTGTGATCCCATATTTTCCAACGTGATCCATATCAGGTCGGTTATTACTCGTATAATTACTCAAATAATCCTCCAGAAGATCCCAATTTGGCCCAAACATTGGCACAGCCAAATTGGCATACACACAAAAACGGCTCTTTAATAGTATAGATATCTCAAAACGTTGCGGCCAGATTGTGCCAAAACTTGGTGTATGAGTTGGTTTGTTTTTGCAGAGATTTTTCTGGAAGGTTCACATGGCTGCGCCTGGATGGGTTTGAGGGTCGTGTAGTAGCGCCTGAAACCAGAATCCGATCCAGGTTCCTCCTGATGACTCCATCTTTGCTCTTTGCTTATTACTGAGTTCCAAACCGCCGCTGGAAGCAATGTCAGCACAACAACTGTTCGCCGGCAGCTTCATGGAATGGGTTTCCATGGCCGAGCAGCGGCATGCAAGCCGAAGATCACCATGCAAAATGCCAAGCGTCGGATGGAATGGTGTAAAGCTCGCCGCCATTGGACTCTGGAACAGTGGAAACGCGTTCTCTGGAGTGATGAATCACGCTTCACCATCTGGCAGTCCGACTGACGAATCTGGGTTTGACGGATGCTAGGAGAACGCTTCCTGCCCAAATGCATAGTGCCAACTGTAAAGTTTAGTGGAGGAGGAATAATGGTCTGGGGCTGTTTTTGTTGGTTCGGGCTGGGCCCCTTAGTTCCAGTGAAGGGAAATCTTAACACTGCAGCATACAATGACATTCTAGACGATTGTGTGCTTCCAACTTTGTGGCAACAGTTTGGGGAAGGCACTTTCCTGTTTCAGCATGACAATCAATGCCCCCGTGCACAAAGCTAAGTCCATACAGAAATTGTCGAGATCGGTGTGGAAGAACTTGACTGGCCTGCACAGAGCACTGACCTCAACCCCATTGCACACCTTTGGGATGAATTGGAATGCCGACTGCGAGCCAGGGCTAATCTCCCAACATCAGTGCCCGACCTCACTAATGCTCTTGTGGCTGAATGGAAACAAATCCCCACAGCAATGTTCGAACATCTAGTGGAAAGCCTTCCCAGAAGATTGGAGGCTGTTATAGCAGCAAAGGGGGGACCAACTCCATATTAATGCCCATGATTTTAGAATTAGATGTTCGACAAGCACATACAGGTGTGATGTTCGGGTGTCCACATACTTTTGGCCATATAGTGTAGCAGGAGTTTTAAAAGCCACAAGCTGAACAGCAGGTATGCGGGCCCCTTGAGGGATCTGGTGGACAGCTCGCGAGGGCAGAATATCCCAGCAGCCAGAGACACAACACAGACAGCAAAGGGCAGAAACACACCTTTCTTGCAATTACCACCCTCCAACTTTGTGGTAGGATCACAATGGCCAATGACAACAACCCCCAAAACCAGTCATGTCTCTGCCTTCCCTCCCCCTTCACGAAGGCTAACTAATCGGTGATCGTGGTGGAGGGCGGGGTGGTCTCACTGCCCAGTGGGGTCACTCAATCACAGTTAAGGAGTTCTCCCTGTCCCAGTCTTAGTGGACCAATCACCAGTCACAGACGATCAGACCGCTCTAATAATGACGTGCAATGTCTTAATTCCAACTTTTGACGGACAGCTGAGGTGAGGGTCTTTTCTCTTCATTGATATGAGGGAAAAACGTAACAACACTCCCCACTCCTCACCCAGTTCAACACGAGAGACACATGACAGGACATCCTCAACCTCCCTAGTCCTCAACCTCCTCAACCTCCCAATGGACAAGGCCTGTTTATTGCATGGACAGACACCAGACAATTATCCCCGTCACATGTTCTTAATATGTGTTCAAACTCCTTTAAACTACTCAAACACAAACGGTGCTAAGGCCTTAGATCAAGAAAGTGTCCCCTACCCCAAAACAACTATAAATGGTCAATCTTCATGACTTCCCTATTTCTGAAGGTGTTTCATTAAGTGATATTCTGGGTTCATTCTTGTTTATCCACATATTTCTGGAAAATCCTTTATACCTTTTCAATGATTAAATCCACTTTTGGCTGCATTTTTGTTTCTACAAATAAGACAACAATCTACTGCTTATATCACCATTGACTTGGTCAGGATCCAATTGTGGTGTCGCCTAGAACCCGTACTTTAATCCTGCTAAATATTCCATCCTTATAATGTCCATCTCTTTAAAACCGTAACTACCAATATTCAGGTTTACAAAGGTACTTTTTGATTTCCTCATTATGTAACACTGCAAATTAAGTAGTAAGAAAAGTAATAAAGTCTCACATCCTCAAGAAATTAAAATACCTTCAGGTATCAAACGGCAACTATCAAATATTCAGGGAACTTGGATATCTGCAGGTAATGCAAGACCTGGACAAAATCACAGACTGGTCAAACAAGTGGACAATGTCTTTCAATCCTGACAAATCTCACACTCTTACTATGTCTCTCCGTAAAGACCGACTGGACAACCCTCCCATCTACTTTCTCAACAATCCTCTCCAAGAAGTTCTGTCGCTCAAGCTTTTGGGTCTCACTATCTGCCATGATCTTTCTTGGGAAAACCACATTTCCAAGCTGGCCTCCAAAGCCAGTCGCCGACTAGGCATCCTCCGTCGTGCGAAGTCCTTCCTCGGCACACCTGAGCTCCTCACCACATACAAGGCTTTCATCCGCAGCTCAATGGAATACTGTCCTCTCCTATGGGCCGGTGCTCCTGCCTCACACCTAGCTCGTCTTCACGATGTTGAAACCAAAGCTTTCAGAATCATTGGAATCTCCGGTGATGAAGCTATCTCCGAGGGCCTTTCACTCACTCACCGCAGACAGGTAGGTGGTCTTTCTGTCTTCTACCGACTCCTCTCCGGCCTTGCTCCCCCAGCTCTCTCTGTGCTTTGTCCCCGAAATATTTCTACAGGTCGCACAAGATCTGCCAGCAACCCTCTGATGGTGAAACTGCCGAAATCTCGGCTCTCTGGCGCCTTCACTCTTTTATTCCTCTTTTCTCCCGCCTCTGGAACAAGCTCCCACACTCCCTGCAATCCCACTCCTCCCTCCAGGTCTTTAAAACAGCTGTTAACCACCATCTCTTATCTTTCCCCATCCAAAACCTTGATCTTTTCTACCCCCACTAATTCACCCCAGATCCACCTTGTTTGAAATTTCAACTTCTTTCCTGGAAGTCCTGGCAGTGTCCATATGTTTTATACCTCTCCCACCCCCCCCCCCTTCCCATGCCTCCCCCCCCCCCAAAGCCCTCTCCCTCCGACAGATCTCTCGATGTCCCTGCTCTCAGATGTTGTGTTTGTGTTCCTCCCCCTCTCGCCCCATCTTGTCTACCGCTCCCCATGTTATATGTTTTATGTGTCGGTTTGTCTTTCTGTGTGATTAATGTTAGCTCTTTCACGAGCCTCGATCTTGTATACAACAAAAAAAAAAAAAAAATGTTTGTTATTACGCAGCACGCCACACTTTACACAAGCAGCGGAATTTAAGAAAGCAACGGGAACACAAGTTTAGAGAAATTGGGATAATCTGCAACAACTCCAAAAAAGAGAAATTTTAAGACAGGAAACAGGATTTAAAAATATAATTAACAGCTGATGGAATATTGAAGCATTGTCGGCCCAGATTTGGTGTTATTCGCCAAGAGGTGGCAGTCAAGAAACAAGAAGGGAATGGGTGGCCGGAGTGGGGTTGAGCAATCGACCCAGTGCTATAATTATCAGAGATGAAATGGAAAATTTCTATTTTTATTAGTTTGAGTCGCATCCTAACCAAATGCCAACATTCCACAGAAATTCCCATACTAAAACTAAGAGAATATTCACATCATATTCCTCGGCCTCACACTTGGACTAAACGCATAAGATTACGTCGACGTCCAATAATAAACTTTCACTCCTTGATGTCCTGGCTTTGGGAAGCCATAACGGTCGCCTGCAGACTTAAAAAGGAGGTGGGCTGGAATGGTGATACCCAGCCCACCCTGGTTATTTGTGGCAGCATCTCCTGCTGGAGGGAAAGACCAATGTAACTCTGATACCAGATAAGGCTGGATCACGAAGGAAGAACAATCAAATTCAGAAGAGCACCTCGGTGCACCTCCGCAGACTAATGGGAGATCCTGGTAACTTGATCACAGGTATGTCTCACCTTTTGTTTTTAACTTAACCCAGGGAATTACAGGATGAAGTAAGTTGAATTGACAAGTGACAGTTTTGCATAAACTCACCAGCCATTTTGGTTAGCAAGAAGAAAGCTGGCTTGTAAAGCAACAAAAGGACATCCCGAAACCCAACCCCAACTCCTTATTGTTGGCTTCTGTAGGTGGATCCGAGGGTCGTGGTCCACTACAGCTGGCCCTGACCTTGGGTACTTGGGCATTGCTTCTCTCGATCCTTGTGTTCTGGGGTGCAGCAGTACTTGCCGCACTTGGCTACTTGGGCCCTCAAGAGCAAGGTACACTCTACAAATATCTTCTTCTTTTTTAATTGTTCAAGCATCTCCTGTTAAAGTACAAAGAAAACAGTCAAATTCATCATTCAGCTGATACAGCATGTTGAACTGATTCAGCATTACTATTTCGCTGATAGAGCATCATGATACCATGCTGATTATAGTGCAATTTCAACGGGTCAGAGTATTGTGTATCTGTAAAACGCAAAAAGTCATTGATATCCTGTATCTTGATACTTGGTGTTGGCTTAGCGGTTAGGGTGCCGGCTTGGGATCCTAGAATCCTGGGTTCGAATCCCGGTCGATCGCTGAATTAACACCAGGGGGGTTGACTCAGCCTGCATTCATTCTGAGGTCGGCAAATTGAGTACCAGTTCACTGGTTATATATCACGACTTGTGTCGCAAGAGGCGAATAATAGGGTTGGCGGCAGGAAGGGCATCCGGCCATAAAACATTGCTTCAAAAAGGGGACCAAGGTGCCCGAAAAAGGCCAACCCCTGCTCTGCGGGGAAAATGGCCTCTAAAGGTGGTCTCTAAAGGTGGTCTGTACATACATGAGATAGTTTTCTCCGGGTGCTGATTTGCATTTGGTGTGGCTACAATTTAAGCCTCACAACTGTTTAACCAATGCTAAAAGGGAGAAAAGTATGTGGAGAATCACAGGAAAAGAAATCAAAACTACAAGACGGGACACTACAACTTTTAAACTAGAATCAACAAGAAGAAAAAGACAAAATGTCATAGTCCCCATGGTTTTACTAATTTTGCTGTATGGAGTTAAAGGCTGCCAGTCAGCCATCTTTGGTCAGATTACAAAATAAAATCTTCTGCATATGTATACTCTCATGTATTGTCTTTGTGCCAAGTTTGAACAATATCAGTCCATGCATGTCCAAGAAATGGTTGGGGATATGTTTAAGTAACAAAATGGCCGCCAGTCGGCCATCTTAGCTATGACGTAGAAAAGAAATGACATGCATATGTAAGCCATGATTCCTTATCCGTGTGCAAAGTTTGAACAACATCGGTAAATGCATGAACGAGAAATGGTTGAGGACGTGTTCAACATCAGTTTTTTTTTTTACAACTAAAATGGCCGCCAGTCGGCCATCTTAGATATGTAGAAAAGAAATGACGTGCATATGTAAGCCATGATTCCTTATCTGTGTGCAAAGTTTGACCAACATCGGCAAATGCATGTACAAGAAATACTCGAGGACGTGTTCAACATCGGTTTTTTTACAACTAAAATGGCCGCCAGTCGGCCATCTTGGATCTGATCGACAGAAGAAATGATGTGCATATGTATGCCATGATTCCTTATCCGTGTGCAAAGTTTGAACAACATCGGTAAATGCATGAACGAGAAATGGTTGAGGACGTGTTCAACATCGGTTTTTTTACAACTAAAATGGCCGCCAGTCGGCCATCTTGGATCTGATCTACAGAAGAAATGATGTGCATATGTATGCCATGATTCCTTATCTGTGTGCAAAGTTGGACCAACATCAGCAAATGCATGTAAGAGAAATACTTGAGGACGTGTTCAACATCGGTTTGTTTACAACTAAAATGGCCGCCAGTCGGCCATCTTGGATCTGATCGACAGAAGAAATGATGTGCATATGTATGCCATGATTCCTTATCCGTGTGCAAAGTTTGAACAACATCGGTAAATGCATGAACGAGAAATGGTTGAGGACGTGTTCAACATGGACTCCGTGTCCTTTCCTCCTGACAAGGTGGAAAGGTTTCTGTCAACCCTCGACTCTGATTCTGCAACTGGACCCGACGGCATCAGCCCACGGGTCCTAAAATCGTGCTCTGCTGCTCTATCTCACCCTCTCTCTGTTCTCTTCACCCTCTCTTTTGCTCAAGGTCAACTGCCATCTGCTTGGAAATCAGCCAACATCACCGCTTTGCACAAAAAAGGTGCAAAAACAGATCCTAGCAACTACAGACCAATCAGCCTTCTCCCAATTATCAGCAAAGTCATGGAATCCATCATTGCTTCGGATATGAAATCTTTCCTCTTCTCCAATGGCTTGATCTCTGATCATCAATTTGGTTTCAGACCAGGTCACTCTACTCTGGACATGCTGCTTCTGCTGTCTCAACAATGGATGGAGGTCCTCAATGCCAAACAGGAAATTAGAGCTGTCTCCCTCGACATATCACGTGCCTTCGACACGGTCTGGCACCCCGCTCTGCTCACCAAACTCTCCTCCTTTGGTATCCATGGAAATCTCCACGCATGGCTGGCGGACTTCCTCTCTAGTCGTCGTCAACGTGTGGACCTGAATGGGTTTCTCTCATCTCCTCTTCCTGTTCAGGCTGGAGTTCCCCAAGGCAGTGTTCTGGGCCCCGTGCTTTTTCTGGTCTTCATCAATGATCTCTCTGACTCTCTTGAAAATCCTCTCTATCTCTTTGCTGATGACTCCACTCTCTGCCGCTCCATTCCTCTTCCCTCAGATCGGCAGTCTGCAGCCTCCTCACTCTCTGAAGACTTGGACAAAATCACAGACTGGTCAAACAAGTGGAACATGTCTTTCAATCCTGACAAATCTCACACTCTTACGATGTCTCTCCGAAAAGATCGACTGGACAACCCTCCCATCTACTTTCTCAACAATCCTCTCCAAGAAGTTCTGTCGCTCAAGCTTTTGGGTCTCACTATCTGCCATGATCTTTCTTGGGAAAACCACATTTCCAAGCTGGCCTCCAAAGCCAGTCGCCGACTGGGCATCCTCCGTCGTGCGAAGTCCTTCCTCGGCACACCTGAGCTCCTCACCACATACAAGGCTTTCATCCGCAGCTCAATGGAATACTGTTCTCCCCTATGGGCCGGTGCTCCTGCCTCACACCTAGCTCGGCTTCACGCTGTTGAAACCAAAGCTTTCAGAATTATTGGAATGTCCCGCGATGAAGCTATCTCTGAGGGCCTTTCACTCACTCACCGCAGGCAGGTAGGTGGTCTTTCTGTCTTCTACCGACTCCTCTCCGGCCTTGCACCCCCAGCTCTCTCTGTGCTCTGTCCCCCAAATATTCCTACAGGTCGCACAAGATCTGCCAGCAACCCTCTGATGGTTAAACTGCCGAAATCTCGGCTCTCTGCTCACCTTCACTCTTTCATTCCTCTTTTCTCCCGCCTCTGGAACAAACTCCCTCACTCCCTTCAATCCCACTCCTCCCTCCAGGTCTTTAAAACAGCTGTTCACCACCATCTCTTATCTTCCCCCATCCAAAACCTTGATCTTTTCTACCCCCGCTAATTCACCCCAGATCCACCTTGTTTGAAATTCCAACTTCTTTCCTGGAAGTCCTGGCAGTGTCCATATGTTTTATACCTCTCCCACCGCCCCCTTCCCATGCCCCCCCCCTCCCCAAAGCCCTCGCCCTCTCTCAGATCTCTCGATGTCTCCATGTCTCTCGGTCCCTGCTCTCAAATGTTGTGTTTGTGTCCTTCCCCCTCTCTCCCCATCTTGTCTACCGCTCCCGATGTTATATGTTTTATGTGTCGGTTTGTCTTTCTGTGTGATTAATGTTCGCTCTTTCACGAGCCTCGATCTTGTATACAAAAAAAAAAGAAAAAAGAAGAAAAACATCGGTTTTTTTACAACTAAAATGGCCGCCAGTCGGCCATCTTGGATCTGATCTACAGAAGAAATGACGTGCATATGTATGCCATGATTCCTTATCTGTGTGCAAAGTTTGACCAACATCGGCAAATGCATGTACGAGAAATACTTGAGGACGTGTTCAACATCGGTTTTTTTACAACTAAAATGTCCGCCAGTCGGCCATCTTTATCGCATCGTCAAACAAAATGATGTGCATAGGTATATCATCATATGTTGTCTTTGTGCCGAATATGAACAAAATCGGTCTATACATCTCCGAGATATATTTGCGGACGGACTGACGAGACCCAATCCATAAGCCCCCGTTTTAGGACTAAGTCCAAGGGGGTAATAAAAGTTACAATGATTTTATGCAAGACAGAGGTGCAGAGACAAGACAGAGAGACAGGTGCAGAGGTGGCTCACTTACCTTTGAATTGTGCATTCTGGGTTTGATTCCCAAGATGCTGAGATCGGTGCTCCGCAGGTCGGGCGTTGCATCAGTCTGCTGTCCCTCAAATAATGTACGTTAAGACGTTTGTCCCATGTGTTAACATTAGTTGCTGGACGTTAAAAAAAAAACCCATGTTGTCTTTCGAGACGAGTAGGCAAGTTATCTCTGGCACCATGAACGAATTTCACATTCCTGTCAGATTACAGAAATTACATATGTAACAATCAATCAGGCCTGGCCAGCCGGTTTGTGAAAGACTTGAGCCAAATTTACTCCTCAGTCCTCAGCCAAAGAGGAAAAACTGGGATATTAGAAGGAGGAGGGATTTGGGTGGGGTTAACAAGGCCAGAAAAGATCATGGGTTTGGATTGGGGACAATCTGAGATGGCGGTGAACTTCTGACTTTAGGTTATTGTGGGAATAAATGCCAATAAAATGAGTTTTGTGCTGTTTTATGAAAAGCCAATTTTAACACAAGTTACAACCAATGTGTTTCTTGTTGCAGGTGTGAGGACCGAGCTTGAAGAAGCTGGGACAGACTGGACGTCCGGTATCTATGATTTTCTCCTTGACACACTTGCACCAAAACCTGGTATGTATCCAGAAAACAGTCGTCCCACACTACCAATATGACACACGCAAACACGCACGCTGTCTTTTTCTGTCGTCTTTTTTCTTTTTTTCTATATCTATATCTATATATCTATCTCTATCTCTATCTCTATTTTTTTTGTCCATCTATTTCTGGCTGTCTTTTTCTCTCTCATCTCTCTTTTTCTGTCCGTCTTTTTCTCTCTCTTTTCTCTCTTTCTTGCTGTTTTTTTTCTCTCTTTTTCTGTCCGTCTTTTTCTCTCTTTTTTCTGTCCGTCTTTTTCTCTTTTTTCTGTCCGTCTTTTTCTCTCTTTTTTCTGTCCGTCTTTTTCTCTCTTTTTTCTGTCCGTCTTTTTCTCTCTTTTCTGTCCGTCTTTTTCTCTCTTTTCTGTCTGTCTTTTTCTCTCTTTTCTGTCCGTCTTTTTCTCTCTTTTCTGTCCGTCTTTTTCTCTCTTTTTTCTGTCCATCTTTTTCTCTCTTTTTTCTGTCAGTCTTTTTCTCTCTTTTTTCTGTCCATCTTTTTTTTTCGCTTTTCTCTTTTTTTTTCTCTCTCTCTTTCTGGCTGTCTTTTTCTCTCTTTTTCTGTCCATCTTTTTCTCTCTTTTTCTGTCCATCTTTTCTCTCTTTCTTGCTGTCTATTTTCCTCTCTCTTTCTGGATGTCTTTTTCTCTCTTTTTTTCTGTCCATCTTTTTCTCTCTTTTTTCTGTCCGTCTTTTTCTGTCCGTCTTTTTCTCTTTTTTCTGTCCGTCTTTTTCTCTCTCTTTTCTGGCTGTCTTTTTCTCTGTCCGTCTTTTTCTCTCTTTTTTCTGTCCATCTTTTTCTCTCTTTTTTCTGTCAGTCTTTTTCTCTCTTTTTCTGTCAGTCTTTTTCTCTCTTTTTTCTGTCCATCTTTTTTTTTTCTCTTTTCTCTTTTTTTTCTCTCTCTCTCTCTCTTTCTGGCTGTCTTTTTCTCTCTTTTTTTCTGTCCATCTTTTTCTCTCTTTTTTCTGTCCGTCTTTTTCTCTTTTTTTCTGTCCATCTTTTTCTCTCTTTTTTCTGTCCATCTTTTTCTCTCTCTCATCTCTCTTTTTCTGTCCATCTTTTTCTCTCTCTTTTCTCTCTTTCTTGCTGTTTTTTTTCTCTCTCTTTCTGGATGTCTTTTTCTCTCTTTTTTCTGTCCGTCTTTTTCTCTCTTTTTTTCTGTCCGTCTTTTTCTCTCTTTTTTCTGTCCGTCTTTTTCTCTCTTTTTCCTGTCCGTCTTTTTCTCTCTTTTTTCTGTCCGTCTTTTTCTCTCTTTTTTCTGTCTTTTTCTCTCTCTTTTCTGGCTGTCTTTTTCTCTCTTTTTCTGTCCGTCTTTTTCTCTCTTTTTTTCTGTCCGTCTTTTTCTCTCTTTTTTCTGTCCGTACTTTTCTTTCTTTTTTCTGTCTGTACTTTTCTCTCTTTTTTTCTGTCCGTCTTTTTCTCTTTTTTCTGTCCGTACTTTTCTCTCTTTTTTTCTGTCCGTCTTTTTCTCTTTTTTCTGTCCGTCTTTTTCTCTCTTTTTTCTGTCCATCTTTTTCTCTCTTTTTTTCTGTCCGTCTTTTTCTCTCTTTTTTCTGTCCGTCTTTTTCTCTCTTTTTTCTGTCCATCTTTTTCTCTCTTTTTTCTGTCCATCTTTTTCTCTCTCTTTTTCTGGCTGTCTTTTTCTCTCTCATCTCTCTTTTTCTGTCCATCTTTTTCTCTCTTTTCTCTCTTCCTTGCTGTATTTTTCTCTCTCTCTTTCTGGATGTCTTTTTCTCTCTTTTTTCTGTCCGTCTTTTCCTCTCTTTTTTCTGTCCGTCTTTTTCTGTCCGTCTGTTTCTCTCTTTTTCTGTCCGTCTTTTTCTCTCTTTTTCTGTCCGTCTTTTTCTCTCTTTTTCTGTCCGTCTTTTTCTCTCTTTTTCTGTAGGACTTTCTCTCTCTTTCTCTGACTGTCTTTTTTTCTCTCTCTCTCTCTTTTTCTGACTGTCTTTTTCTGTCCATCTTTTTCTCTTTTTTCTCTGTCTTTTCTCTCTTTCTGGCTGGTTTTTTCTTCTCTCTCTCTTTTTCTGGCTGCCTTTCTCTCTCTTTGTCTGTGTTTTTTCCCCTCTTTTTCTTTTTCTCTATCTTTTTTATGTTCGTCTTTTTCTGTCAGTCTTTCTCTCTCTCTCTCTTTTTATGTCCGTCTGTTTCTGTCTTTTTCTCTTTTTTCTGTCCATCTTTTTCTCTCTCTTTTTCTGGCTGTCTTATTCTCTCTCTCTCTTTTTCTGGCTGTCTTTTTGTCTTTTTTCCTTTCACCTCTTGTTCCCTACCTGCAGTCCTTTCCCTTTCCTTCTCCATCCTACTCTCCAATTCCTCATCCGACCTTCCCCTTTGTTAAGCCAATGCTCTTAGAGCTATGAGCGATTCTTCTTATCTAATGGTTAGAACGTCCGATCTGAGTCTGGGAGGGTGGAACCCTGGCCAAGTCATACCAAAGATTCCTTGCGTGACACTCAGGATTTAAAAACGATATAGCAAGAACAAGCAACAATATGTTGGTAACCACAGCGCAAGCTTTGATGAGCCGAATGATCTCCTCCAATGTTGATGGTACTTCTGAAGAAACTTGTATATTTAACTGTCACCGTTCATCCTTTTCAAAAACAAGTGAATCCACTTGGATTCCGCCCAGGTTGGCACATGGAAATTATGATGTAGCATAATTATCATCTCGGGTCAAGATTTGAAATTATGCCATGGTTTTTGTAAAATTGCTACTAGTATTCACATTATGTACTTTTCTTTTGATTTAAACATCCATAAATACAAAACAAATAGTTTTGTAATCTTAAAAATTTATTAAATGTACAAAATTCCTATCCTATAACATATATATCCTATAACCTATCCTATATATATCCTATATCATATAACATATATCCTATATATCCTATAACATAACATATAACAAATATATCCTATATTATGTACTAGCGAGCGGCCGCGTACCAGCCAAAGGGGTAGCCCATGGTTAGCCTAAATATAGATTTGATGACGTCATGTTTACACATCTGAGCAACAGAAACTGTCTACACATCTGAGCGACAGAAACGTCTACACTGTTGGAGCTTCACTTTTGGAGAGACAGAAATTCTGGGTCATTTGGGTCCTCTGGGTCATTTGGGTCATTTGGGTCCTCTGGGTCATTTGGGTCCTCTGGGTCATTTGGGTCCTCTGGGTCATTTGGGTCCTCTGGGTCATTTGGGTCCTCTGGGTCATTTGGGTCCTCTGGGTCATTTGGGTCCTCTGGGTCATTTGGGTCCTCTGGGTCATTTGGGTCATTTGGGTCATTTGGGTCCTCTGGGTCATTTGGGTCCTCTGGGTCATTTGGGTCCTCTGGGTCATTTGGGTCCTCTGGGTCATTTGGGTCCTCTGGGTCATTTGGGTCCTCTGGGTCATTTGGGTCCTCTGGGTCATTTGGGTCCTCTGGGTCATTTGGGTCCTCTGGGTCATTTGGGTCCTCTGGGTCATTTGGGTCCTCTGGGTCATTTGGGTCCTCTGGGTCATTTGGGTCCTCTGGGTCATTTGGGTCCTCTGGGTCATTTGGGTCCTCTGGGTCATTTGGGTCCTCTGGGTCATTTGGGTCCTCTGGGTCATTTGGGTCCTCTGGGTCATTTGGGTCCTCTGGGTCATTTGGGTCCTCTGGGTCCTCTGGGTCATTTGGGTCCTCTGGGTCATTTGGGTCCTCTGGGTCATTTGGGTCATTTGGGTCCTCTGGGTCATTTGGGTCCTCTGGGTCATTTGGGTCCTCTGGGTCATTTGGGTCCTCTGGGTCATTTGGGTCCTCTGGGTCATTTGGGTCCTCTGGGTCATTTGGGTCCTCTGGGTCATTTGGGTCCTCTGGGTCATTTGGGTCCTCTGGGTCATTTGGGTCCTCTGGGTCATTTGGGTCCTCTGGGTCATTTGGGTCCTCTGGGTCATTTGGGTCCTATATTCCTATCCTATAACATATATATCCTATAACCTATCCTATATATATCCTATATCATATAACATATATCCTATATATCCTATAACATAACATATAACAAATATCTATATTATAATAGCCGTAGATGATTCTGTCTGTCTGTCTGTCTGTCTATCTGTTGGGTGTCTGTCCGGGGTGTGGCTTACTCGGTTTGCAGAGTAGCTCCACCCATTCTGGGAGTGGCTATAAACAAATATCCACCATTTTATTAACTCGCATAGCTTTGAGTCCTGTTTTGTAGGCCCGTGGTGTCTTGCTCTCCCCCAGTTTTATTTCAAATCAAATTCGATAAATCATTTCATTTTTCACAGTCGCTAACATAGTTTTAGACTCGGTTGAAAAAAAACGGGAAGAAAATCCGATGAAAGTTGCCGTTTATAGAACGAAATGAATTCTCAAAGGCCTGTAACTTCAAGGCCATTGAGTCTCTCTCACGCCTTTATCTCCAATCTAACTCACCATATGATTTCATTTTTATCGATGGTTTTACTTTTAGACTCGGTGTCAGCAATAATTGAGAACAATCCACACACGCGGGAAAATGCAGAGATATATTTTTTAAAATCGCGTCATGGTGTATCATACACCGCCCAACATGACACCTCCGGCAATGTGTCGATATATATTAAAAATTCGCTTTTGCTTTTCCGTTATGATATATTACTATTTCGTTTGATGATAGTCGTCACAAAAACGTCAACAATGATGCCGACATATATTTCTTCGTTTTTATTTCATTCAACATATTAGCCGGAAGTAAAATATGTTTCAGGAAATTACCGAGAGATATTTCTTCGTTTTTTTTATTAGTTATGTGCGCATACACTTTAAATAGGTTTATTTGAAATCTTTAATTTTCCACAAACATTCCACACACGCGGGAAAATGCAGAGATATATTTTTTAAAATCGCGTCATGGTGTATCATACACCGCCCAACATGACACCGACGGCAATGTGTCGATATCTATTTTAAATTCGATATATCATTTCATTTTTCACAGTCGCTAACATAGTTTTAGACTCGGTTGAAAAAAAACGAGAAGAAAATCCGATGAAAGTTGCCGTTTATAGAACGAAATGAATTCTCAAATGCCTGTAACTTCAAGGCCATTGAGTCTCTCTCACGCCTTTATCTCCAATCTAACTCACCATATGATTTCATTTTTATCGATGGTTTTAGAGTCGGTGTCAGCAATAATTGAGAACATTCCACACACGCGGGAAAATGCAGATATATTTTTTAAAATCGCGTCATGGTGTATCATACACCGCCTAACATGACACCGACGGCAACGTGTCGATACATATTAAAAATTCGATATATCATTTCATTTTTCACAGTCGCTAACATAGTTTTCGACTCGGTTGAAAAAAAACGGGAAGGAAATCCAATGAAAGTTGCCGTTTATAGAACGAAATGAATTCTCAAACGCCTGTAACTTCAACTTCAAGGCCATTGAGTCTCTCTCACGCCTTTATCTCCAATCTAACTCACCATATGATTTCATTTTTATCGATGGTTTTGGACTCGGTGTCAGCAATAATTGAGAACATTCCACACACGCGGGAAAATGCAGAGATATATTTTTAAAAATCGCGTCATGGTGTATCATACACCGCCCAACATGACACCGACGGCAACGTGTCGATATATATTAAAAATTCGCTTTTGCTTTTCCGTTAAGATATATTACTTTTTCGTTTGATGACAGTCGTCACAAAAACGTCAACAATGATGCCGACATATATTTCTTCGTTTTTATTTAATTCAACATTATTAGCCGGAAGTAAAATATGTTTCAGGAAATTACCGAGATATTTCTTCGTTTTTTAAAATTAGTTATGTGCGAATACACTTTAAATAGGTTTATTTGAAATCTTTAATTTTCCACAATATAATTTACTTGCCATTTATCATTTGATGATTACGAGACAAATTCCTCTTGAGGATCGTGACAATTCATGCGCTGCGTGGAAACTTCTATTTCCAAAATGAATGAGACGATCGATGAAGAACGCAGACTTGAACAGGATGCAGCAAGAAAACGAATGAGACGGGCGAACGAGTCCATCGACGAACGTCAATGCAAACTTGCGGGGTCACCCGTGGGAATCCCACGGGCATGGATGTGTGTGACATTTCGACATATTGAGTTATATGCTGCACATTCATTTTTACAAAATGGTTACTGGCAAGTCATCAGATCCAGAAATGGTGTAAAAACCACCGTTTAGAGGCCATTTTTCCCCGCAAAGCGGGGGTTGGCCTTTTCGGGGACCGTGGTAGTTGTTGTTTTTTTGTCCCCTTTTTGAAGCAATGTTTTACGGCCGGATGCCCTTCCTGACGCCAACCCTTTTTGCCGCCTTCAACGACAAACAGGGAATTACCAGTGAACTGGTACTCAATTAGCCGACCTCGGAAGGATGACAGGCTGAGTCAACCCCCCTGGCATTAATTCGGCGATCGACCGAGATTCGAACCCAGGATCCTAAGCCGGCACCCTAGCCGCTAGCCCAACACCAGAAATGGTGTCATGAACACAATTTATTTACGCACAAGCACAAAAGCAAGACGGGCCGATTTCCGATTCCGACGGGCCGACGGGCGAGACGGGCCGATTTCCGATTCCGACGGGCCGATTTGGAGCAAGAAAAAGAACGAGACGGGAGAAAAAGGAGAGAAACGAGACGGGGAAAGCCGATTGGAGAGGCGAGTGAGGCGCGATTGGAGAGGAGTGTGAGGCGCGATTGGAGAGGAGTGTGAGGCACGATTGGAGAGGAGTGTGAGGCGTGATTGGAGAGGAGTGTGAGGCACGATTGGAGAGGAGTGATTGGAGGGGAGTGTGAGGCACGATTGGAAAGGAGTGTGAGGCACGATTGGAGAGGAGTGTGAGGCGCGATTGGAGAGGAGTGTGAGGCGCGATTGGAGAGGAGTGTGAGGCGCGATTGGAGAGGCGTGTGAAGGATTGCAGAGGAGAGGAGTGTGAGGGATTGGAGAGGTGAGGGATTGGAAAGGAGAGGGATGTGAGGGTTTGGAGAGGAGAGGAGTGCTAGGTGGAGAGAGGAGAGTGTCAGGTGGAGACAGGAGAGTGTCAGGTGGAGACAGGAGAGTGTCAGGTGGAGAGGAGTGAGGGGTCACATATTATGTGAAATAACTAAATTCACACCATTTCTGGATCTGATGACTTGCCAGTAACCATTTTGTAAAAATGAATGTGCAGCATATAACTCAATATGTCGAAATGTCACACACATCCATGCCCGTGGGATTCCCACGGGTGACCCCGCTAGTATCCTATATTAGGTTTTAGAGTCGGTGTCAGCAATAATTGAGAACATTCCACACACGCGGGAAAATGCAGATATATTTTTTAAAATCGCGTCATGGTGTATCATACACCGCCTAACATGACACCGACGGCAACGTGTCGATACATATTAAAAATTCGATATATCATTTCATTTTTCACAGTCGCTAACATAGTTTTCGACTCGGTTGAAAAAAAACGGGAAGGAAATCCAATGAAAGTTGCCGTTTATAGAACGAAATGAATTCTCAAACGCCTGTAACTTCAACTTCAAGGCCATTGAGTCTCTCTCACGCCTTTATCTCCAATCTAACTCACCATATGATTTCATTTTTATCGATGGTTTTGGACTCGGTGTCAGCAATAATTGAGAACATTCCACACACGCGGGAAAATGCAGAGATATATTTTTAAAAATCGCGTCATGGTGTATCATACACCGCCCAACATGACACCGACGGCAACGTGTCGATATATATTAAAAATTCGCTTTTGCTTTTCCGTTAAGATATATTACTTTTTCGTTTGATGACAGTCGTCACAAAAACGTCAACAATGATGCCGACATATATTTCTTCGTTTTTATTTAATTCAACATTATTAGCCGGAAGTAAAATATGTTTCAGGAAATTACCGAGATATTTCTTCGTTTTTTAAAATTAGTTATGTGCGAATACACTTTAAATAGGTTTATTTGAAATCTTTAATTTTCCACAATATAATTTACTTGCCATTTATCATTTGATGATTACGAGACAAATTCCTCTTGAGGATCGTGACAATTCATGCGCTGCGTGGAAACTTCTATTTCCAAAATGAATGAGACGATCGATGAAGAACGCAGACTTGAACAGGATGCAGCAAGAAAACGAATGAGACGGGCGAACGAGTCCATCGACGAACGTCAATGCAAACTTGCGGGGTCACCCGTGGGAATCCCACGGGCATGGATGTGTGTGACATTTCGACATATTGAGTTATATGCTGCACATTCATTTTTACAAAATGGTTACTGGCAAGTCATCAGATCCAGAAATGGTGTAAAAACCACCGTTTAGAGGCCATTTTTCCCCGCAAAGCGGGGGTTGGCCTTTTCGGGGACCGTGGTAGTTGTTGTTTTTTTGTCCCCTTTTTGAAGCAATGTTTTACGGCCGGATGCCCTTCCTGACGCCAACCCTTTTTGCCGCCTTCAACGACAAACAGGGAATTACCAGTGAACTGGTACTCAATTAGCCGACCTCGGAAGGATGACAGGCTGAGTCAACCCCCCTGGCATTAATTCGGCGATCGACCGAGATTCGAACCCAGGATCCTAAGCCGGCACCCTAGCCGCTAGCCCAACACCAGAAATGGTGTCATGAACACAATTTATTTACGCACAAGCACAAAAGCAAGACGGGCCGATTTCCGATTCCGACGGGCCGACGGGCGAGACGGGCCGATTTCCGATTCCGACGGGCCGATTTGGAGCAAGAAAAAGAACGAGACGGGAGAAAAAGGAGAGAAACGAGACGGGGAAAGCCGATTGGAGAGGCGAGTGAGGCGCGATTGGAGAGGAGTGTGAGGCGCGATTGGAGAGGAGTGTGAGGCACGATTGGAGAGGAGTGTGAGGCGTGATTGGAGAGGAGTGTGAGGCACGATTGGAGAGGAGTGATTGGAGGGGAGTGTGAGGCACGATTGGAGAGGAGTGTGAGGCACGATTGGAGAGGAGTGTGAGGCGCGATTGGAGAGGAGTGTGAGGCGCGATTGGAGAGGAGTGTGAGGCGCGATTGGAGAGGCGTGTGAAGGATTGCAGAGGAGAGGAGTGTGAGGGATTGGAGAGGTGAGGGATTGGAAAGGAGAGGGATGTGAGGGTTTGGAGAGGAGAGGAGTGCTAGGTGGAGAGAGGAGAGTGTCAGGTGGAGACAGGAGAGTGTCAGGTGGAGACAGGAGAGTGTCAGGTGGAGAGGAGTGAGGGGTCACATATTATGTGAAATAACTAAATTCACACCATTTCTGGATCTGATGACTTGCCAGTAACCATTTTGTAAAAATGAATGTGCAGCATATAACTCAATATGTCGAAATGTCACACACATCCATGCCCGTGGGATTCCCACGGGTGACCCCGCTAGTATCCTATATTATGTACTAGCGAGCGGCCGCGTACCAGCCAAAGGGGTAGCCCATGGTTAGCCTAAATATAGATTTGATGACGTCATGTTTACACATCTGAGCGACAGAAACGTCTACACTGTTGGAGCTTCACTTTTGGAGAGACAGAAATTCCCAGGCAAACGCTATAACGCACCAGGTTTACAACCTGTGCGTTAATAAATATAACAAAAAAGGGGGGAGGGAGGGGGGAGGGGGGACGAGGGGGGATGGGGGAGGAGGGGGGGATGGGGGATGGGGGAGGGGGATGGGGGGACCCGGCAGAAGTACCCGGCATTGCTGGGCGGAGGAGGGGAGGGGAGGGGAGGGGAGGGGAACGGGGGGGGGGGAGGGGAGAATAGGGGGGAGGGGAGAAGGGTGGGGGAGGGGAGGGGGAAAAGGGAGGGGGGAGGGGGGAGGGGGAAGGGGGGAGGGGGGAGGGGGTAGGGGGAAGGGGGAGGGGGGAGGGGGAAGGGGGGAAGGGGGGTGGGGGGAAGGGGGAGGGGGAAAGGGGAGGGGGAAGGGGAGGGGAGGGGGAGAGGGGGAGGGGGAGGAGGGGAGGGGGAGGGGGAGGGGAGGGGGAAAGGGAGGGGAGGGGAGGGGAGGGGAAAGGGGAGGGGGGGGGGGGAGGGGGAAAGGGAGGGGGAGGGGGAGGGGGAAAGGGAAGGGGGAGGGGAAGGGGGAAAAGGGAGGGGGAGGGGGAAAAGGGAAGGGGGAGGGGGAAAAGGGAGGGGGAGGGGGAAAAGGGAGGGGGAGGGGGGAAATGGAGGGGGAGGGGAGAAGGGGGAGGGGGGAGGGGAGAAGGGGAGGGGTAGGGTAGAGGGGGTAGGGTGGAGGGGAGGGAAGGGGGGATGGAGGGGGGAGGGGAAGGGGGAGGGAAGGGGATGGCCAGTCAACAATGACGTTGCAGTTCTCATGGTCGGAGACCAGCACAACAATCGGACATAGTCCTGCATATTCGCAACAGCACGAAGCGGATTTTGGAGACTCACCGATCCTGTGACGTCCTCCAGTACCGGCGTTGCCGGGCGGGGAAGGGAGACCCGTACATTCCCAACCCGTACATTCGCCCTCTCGACTCAAGCTCACTCGGACAAAAGCCTCGCACAAATTACACTGTGAAGGCCCAATGGTCATGTCTATGCCACAAATCACGGGCGTACTGAATTGAAAATATATAGAACGCTCATACTCCGTGAAAAGTGAAGCCGCCGTGTCGCCATCTTGGTCAGCACGACTCGACCAACTCGCTGCACGGATCTCGTTTTGTGCGGCAATAAACTGCTCCAATCGGTTACGGAAGGGTTGTGGAAAGACGTTTCACAGCTGTTTCAAAGACATTTAATTCATATCGCACAAAATCGATACAAAACACGATCGCATAAAAGGTGAAAAAACGTGACGTGTGATGGGATGGAACATCACGTGATCACTCTGAGCGAATCAGTCTGGCGGCGGTAATCGAACATCACGTGATCGCTCTGAGCGAATCAGCGAGCTGCTCTGGAACCGGCTGAGATTAGCGGGTACTTCGCTGAAATGCGCTGAGGTAAATATGAATCGTCAAATATTTTGAGTTCGGCCATGTTCGTCCCAGGCTCAATGGCCATGTCTATGTCAAATATCAAGCACGTAAGCCTCTCCGTTTAGGAGTCTATCGGTAACATTATATACACACACACACACACACACACACACACACACACACACACACACACACACACACACACACACACACACACACACACACACACACACACACACACACACACACACACACACCGTGTTTTATATATATATATAGATGTAACAACATATACTGTGTAAAGCTTGGCGATTCCCAAGTGGAAACGATCCGCAAGATTCAACACCGTTCATTCCATTATGAAGGAGGATTTGGGCTTCAGGAGAATCTCAGCGAAGTTCGTACCAAAGCTGCTAACGATTGAGCAGAAGCAACTCCGTTTGGAGATCGCACAGGACATGCTGGAGACTGTGAACAGCGATCCCAGCTTCCTCAACACAGTGATCACTGGCGATGAGTCCTGGGTTTATGGGTACGACCCAGAAACCAAGTTGCAGTCATCACAATGGAAGCATCCAACATCCCCGAGGCCAAAAAACACAAAATTTGATGCAGTAGCGTTGTTCAAGTTTTTCCGTCATTTTGTCAAAAACGAAAATCCGACGGCGCTCACTTACATGTCCTCACTCATCGGCGGTCTGCCGTCGAATGACAGCTTCTGCAGGTGGGAAAAAATTCACGCGTGTGCATTAGGATCGCCTACATACGTGCACCAATCAACGCCTCCCTCGCTTCTTCTTTTTTACGCACGAAAAATAAAGGTCGGATACTTTTTGAACACACTACGTAGTGCTTGATAATTATGTTATTAAAGCGCGGCGTTACGCGCGCTGCTTGTGAGCAAGGAGGAAGCGGACAAGCGGTAACATATAAACGTCTTTATTGTAAGACTACACTAACACTGTGCTCCTCCGGGCTGGTCGCCCGGGGTATATCATGAGGCCACGCCTACCCCTCGGGCGTGGCCACCGCCCACTTGGTGCGTGGAATGATGTCACCACGCCAGTGGGCTTTTGTGTCCGCCACACGCGCCCCCCCAGAATTCCCGCGCACCTGGAGGGCCAGTTTGCGGGGCAGACGAATGACCCGGCCGAAGCGCCCCCTGGCGATCGGCGGCGTCCGGGGTGCAGGGATGCCAGGTGGGATGCCCCTGGCTGCTCCTGGGATGGGTGCAGGACCGGGGGGCGGCGTGGCGGCGCGGTGCCGGGGGTCCGCCCGCAGGAGGGCGGCCCCGACGTGGGGGTCGGGCCACTGGCGGTGGATGGTCCACATCGAGGTGGGCCGGCTTGAGGCGGTCTACCGAAACGCGGTCAGGAGTACCGCCGATGTCCAGGGTGAAGTGCTTCGCCCCGGTCTCCAGCACGCGGAAAGGCCCGTCGTACGGGGGCCGCAGTGGTGTCCGATGGGCATCGTGGCGGACGAAGACGTACTCCGCCGTGCGAAGCTCCGGGGCGACGTGCGTCGGTGGGTGCCCGTGGCATGCCGTTGGCACCGGGGCGAACCTCTGGGCGGTCTCTTGCAGAGCGGAGCGCTGCTGTGCCGCGGACCATGGTGCCGTGGAGTCGGGGAGGAACTCGCCCGGCACCCGCAGCGGTTGCCCGAAGACCAACTCCGCCGCGGATGCGCGCAGGTCCTCCTTGGGCGCCGTCCGGAGGCCCAGCAGGACCCAGGGGAGCCTGTCGACCCAGCCGCCGTCGCGGAGGGTGGCCCGGAGCGCGGCCTTCAATGAGCGGTGAAATCGCTCACACAGGCCGTTAGCCTGGGGGTGGTAGGCCGTGGTTCGGTGCAGCCGGACCCCGAGCCCCTGCGCAACCGCCCCCCAGAGCTCCGAGGTGAACTGGGGGCCGCGGTCGGATGAGATGTCTGAGGGGGCGCCGAAGCGGGCGACCCAGGTGGCGATGAAAGCCTGCGCGACATCGGCCGCCGTTGTCGACGCCAAGGGCACGGCCTCCGGCCACCGGGTGGTGCGGTCCACCATGGTGAGGACGTGGGTGAAACCCCGCGAGGGGGGCAGAGGTCCCACCAGGTCCACGTGGACGTGGTCAAACCGGCGTTCCGGCACCGTGAACGGGGCCAACGGGGCCTGGGTGTGCCGGTGCACCTTGGCGCGCTGGCACGCGAGGCATGTCCTGGCCCAGCCGCGGACGGCCTTCCGGAGGCCATGCCAGACGAACTTGTCGGCGATCAGCCTTTGGGAGGCCCTCGCGCCCGGGTGGGACAGGCCGTGGATGGCGTCAAACACCTGGCGCTGCCAGCCCGCGGGCACAATGGGGCGAGGACGCCCGAGGGAGACGTCGCACAAGAGGGCCGCGCCCGCGCCGTCGAACGGCACCTCGGTGACGCGGAGGCCCGTGACGGCGGTCCGCAAGGCCTGGACGTCGGGGTCAGCGGCCTGGTCCGCTGCCATCCGGGCATAGTCGATGCCGAGGTGGACTGCGTGGGCGACGGCCCGGGAAAGGCAATCCGCCACCGGGTTGTCCTTCCCCGCAACGTGCTGGATGTCCGTCGTGTACTCGGACACGGCCGAGAGGTGACGCTGCTGCCGGGCCGACCACGGCTCGGTGACCTTGCCCATCGCGAAGATCAGCGGCTTGTGGTCGACGAAGGCAGTGAACGCCCGGCCCTCGAGCAGATGGCGGAAGTGCCTGACCGCCAAGTGAAGTCCGAGCAACTCGCGGTCGAAGGTACTGTAACGGCGTTCGGGCGGGCGAAGCTGCCGGCTAAAGAACGCCAGCGGTTGCCAAGCTCCACGCACCCATTGCTCGTGCACCGCGCCCACCGCGTAGTCCGAGGCATCGGTGGTGAGGGCGATCGGTGCATCGGGCGCCGGGTGCGCGAGCATGGTGGCGTTAGCCAAGGCGAGCTTCGCGCCCGTGAACGCCGTGTCCATCTGCTCGGTCCAGGTAACGTCGCCTTTGCCCGGCTTACCTCGGAGAGCTTCGTGCAGGGGGCGCAGGAGCTGGGCGATACGGGGCAGGAACCGATGGTAAAAGTTCACCATGCCCAGGAACTCCTGCAGCCCTCTGATCGTGCGGGGGCGCGGAAACCCCTTCACCGCCTCCACCTTGGCCGGCAGGGGGACGGCTCCGTGCCTGGTGACACGGTGCCCCAGAAAATCGATTGTGGCGGCGCCGAACCGGCACTTTGCGGGGTTCACAATCAGGCCATGCTGGCCCAGGCGTTCGAAGAGCGTGCGGAGGTGGCGTAGGTGCTCTTCGCGGGACGCGCTGGCGACGAGGATATCGTCCAGGTAGACGTAGACAAAATCCAAGTCGCGCAGGACGCTGTCCATCAGTCGCTGGAACGCCTGAGCCGCATTCTTCAGACCGAAGGGCATGCGCAGGAACTCGAAGAGTCCGAATGGCGTGATGACCGCCGTCTTCGGGACGTCCTCCGGCCTGACGGGGACCTGATGGTAGCCGCGTATGAGGTCCACCTTCGAGAAGAAGGACCTGCCCGCCAAACGGGCGGAAAAGTCCTGAATGTGGGGGACGGGGTAGCGGTCGGGAGTCGTGGCGTCATTGAGACGGCGATAGTCCCCGCACGGTCGCCATCCCCCGCCGGGCTTCGGCACGATGTGCAGCGGCGACGCCCAAGCGCTCTCTGAGCGCCGAACGATGCCGAGTCGCTCCAGGGTAGCGAACTCCGCTTTTGCCACCGCCAGCTTCGTCGGCTCGAGGCGGCGTGCCCGGGCGTAGACCGGTGGCCCGACGGTGGGGATGTGATGGGCCACCCCGTGCTTAACGGCCCCCGCCGAGAAGGTGGGCCGCGTGAGGGCCGGGAAGCCGGCGAGGAGGCGGGTGAATGCGTCCGCTGCCGGAAGCGTACAGACCAACGTGGCCGGAACCGAATCGTTCGGCAAGCCGCTTGGCAAGCCGCTCGTTGAGCTGGGCAACGCACATGCGAGCGAGCTGAACGTCTCGGCCTGGACAAGCCGTCTGCGCTTGACGTCGACCAGGAGCCCATTAGCGCACAGGAAGTCTGCGCCAAGCAGTGCCATGGGCACGTCGGCGGTGACGAACGTCCATCGGAAAACCTGCCCTCCAAACCGCAGAGAGAGGCAGCGTTTTCCGTACGTACGGATGGGCGTCCCGTTCGCGGCAAGCAGCGCGGGGCCCCCACCCGCGGCGTGCTTGTCTGACGTGCCGGCGGGAATGACACTCACCTGTGCTCCCGTGTCGCACAGGTAACGGCGCCCGGAGAAGGTGTCCGTTATGAACAGCAGGCTGCTCGAACGGCCGGCGCTCATCGCCACAATTGAGCGCCGGCCCGGGCGTTTCCCGACCCGTTGAAGGAGCACGGCGGATGACACCGCCGAGCTTCGTGGCCGAACTTGGCGTGGAACCAGCACCAGGTGGTGGAGCTGGAGGAGCGCGGCTGGCTCCGCCAGGCCGGTGGAGTCGACGGGTTTCCCCGCGGTGGCGGTTTTCGCCGCGGCGGTGGGCGGGGCGTGGCGGCGTTCACGAGGTGCGTATCAGCATGCTGCTGAAACTCAGCGTGCTGTAGAAGATGATGCTGTGGAACAGCAGCGTCGAAGGCCGTGACGGCCACGCCAACGCTCGCCCGCGTGTCCGAAGCGGCGAAGTACTTGTCCGCCTCGGCCGCCAATGCTCGGGGTTCCGTTAGCCCGGTCCCGGCCAACGCGAGGCGAACCTGTGCTGGAAGTTGGCGACGGAAAAGCGCCCGGAATAGCGAACCGGGGGCTTCGTCGCCTAACAGTGACAGCATATGGTCCATTCGGACCGACGGGCGCGTCTCACCGAGCTCGGGGAGATCCAGGAGGCGGTCGGCCCGTGCGTCGTCCGTGAGGCTGAACGTGGCTAGGAGTAGCCGCTTGAGTGCCTCGTACTTGTGGCCGTCCGGTGGGTGGCGAAGGACGGACACAACTCGAGCGGCCGTGCCGGGCCCGAGGGAGGCGACGACGTGGCAGTAGCGCGTGTCATCGCCGGTGAGGTGCCGAAGCTGAAATTGGGCTTCGGCCTGGACGAACCAGACTTCGGCCTGAGCCTCCCAAAATTCCGGAAGTTTGACGAAGGCGGCCATGGCGATGGCGTCGCGTGTGGAAGGATCGCTCCGGCAGATCCAACGTCGAGGGTCACCAGTAAAGCGCGGCGTTACGCGCGCTGCTTGTGAGCAAGGAGGAAGCGGACAAGCGGTAACATATAAACGTCTTTATTGTAAGACTACACTGTAACACTGTGCTCCTCCGGGCTGGTCGCCCGGGGTATATCATGAGGCCACGCCTACCCCTCGGGCGTGGCCACCGCCCACTTGGTGCGTGGAATGATGTCACCACGCCAGTGGGCTTTTGTGTCCGCCACATTATGTTATATAAGCGTTTATCTTGTATCAGCAGTTTAAATTGAATAGATATGTTCATTTAAATTAATCGCTGATGTCCATCACCAGCACAACGCCAAATGTTGAAGGAATCGGAAGAGTGAAATAATGCCATGTCATGGTGGCTTAAGAGTTAAGCTAGTCATTTGTAGTCTAACAAATCTGTGGACTCCTTCCTCATTACGTGTGACTTCACATTATTTTAGGTGGAATTAAACATTGAGAAGAGGAAGAATGCCATATATGTGAAAGAGAACGAATAAATAGTTTGAATCTGGATAAAATTTGGTTATAATGGCCGACTGAACAACTGGGGCCAGCTAAACCAGCATGTGATTTTATGAGGACCACAAAAGAATGGCCAAAGTTTGCACAATTACAGTCAGGAACTTGACTCTGACGTACGTGGACACCCCGAGCGAAGGTAGGCGTGAGCAGACTCCCCAAGTAAAGGTAGGCACAAGTGGACGCCCCAAGCAAAGGTGGGCGCACGTATACGCCCCCAAGCAAAGTTGGGTGCACGCATACGCCCTGAGCAAAGGTGGGCGCACGCGTACTCTCCGAGCAAAGGTGGGTGTGCGCGGATGCCCAGAGCAAAAGTGGATGCGTGCGGAAGCCCAAAGCGAAGGTGGGCATGCATGGAAGCCCCGAGCGAAGGTAGGTGCGAGCAGGCACCCCGAGCGAAGGTAGGTGCGAGCAGACACCCCGAGCGAAGGTAGGCGCGAGCATACATCCCGAGCGAAGGTAGGCGCGAGCAGACAACCCGAGTGAAAGTAGGCACGAGCAGACAACCCGAGCGAAGGTAGGCGTGAGCAGACACCCCGAGCGAAGGTAGGTGCGAGCAGACACCCCGAGCGAAGGTAGGCGTGAGCAGACATCCCGAGCGAAGGTAGGGGCGAGCAGACACCCCGAGCGAAAGTAGGCGCGAGCAGACAACCCGAGCGAAGGTAGGCGTGAGCAGACACCCTGAGCGAAGATAGGTGCGAGCAGACATCCCAGGCAAAGGTAGGTACGAGCAGACATCCCAGGCGAAGGTAGGCACATGTGGACGCCCCGAGCAAAGGTGGGCACGCATGTACGTCCCGAGCGAGGGTGGGTGCATGCATACACACCGAGCGAAGGTGGGTGCATGCGTACACACCGAGCGAAGGTGGGCGCACGCGGAGAATGCGTGCGCACGCGGAGAATGCGTGTGCACGCGGTGCCCTGAGCGAAAGTCGGCCTGCAGGGTGCCCCAAGCGAAGCTCATTGCGCTCAGCGTAAGCAAACCCACCTAACAAACCTTGATGCCCAAAACAAAGCTTGATATGGATAAATGCCATGGATGAAGCTTGATGTGGATAAAGGCTTTGCTTCCAATAATCTTTCTGGGTATCAAATTGAGAATGCTATTTTTTGGGGGGTGGAATGAACAAAAATGTGAGTAAATTAGTAGGCACGAGCAGACAACCCGAGCGAAGGTAGGCGTGAGCAGACACCCCGAGCGAAGGTAGGTGCGAGCAGACACCTCGAGCGAAGGTAGGCGCGAGCAGACATCCCAGGCAAAGGTAGGTACGAGCAGACATCCCAGGCGAAGGTAGGCACATGTGGACGCCCCGAGCAAGGGTGGGCACGCATGTACGTCCCGAGCGAGGGTGGGTGCATGCGTACACACTGAGCGAAGGTGGGTGCATGCGTACACACCGAGCGAAGGTGGGCGCAAGCGGAGAATGCGTGCCTACTAATCTCGCGATACTAAATCAACTTAGTATCGCGAGATCACGGCGAAGTCACGTCTTTTCGAAGCTGTTCCATGCGCTCACGCTTTCGAAGCTAAGTGATGCTTCTCAATTGTGTTTTTGTCGAGACTGTATCTATCTTTCGGTGTATGTACCTATAGCGTATCTTTTGGAAAATTTTCGGTGCTAATTTTTCGTACATGTATACACAATCGTCGGTTAATGCGTATCGAGTATTCTGCAGCCTAGTACTCGTAGGCTTTGGCTACCGTACCGTCTCCGACCTTGTGGTTTTGTTTTTCTCTTAGCGATTCGTCGAATCCGCTGCAATTATTTTCGTTCTCTGTTTCGTCCCAGTCGTTCACCCCATACCTCCTTGTTTAATATCTCTACTCAAAAAAAAAAAACCCCCAAAAAATATTTCCTTTCCAGGTCTTATTCGTTTATTTGTTGTTCTTTTTTGTTCGTTCGTTCTTCGTTCGCGATCACGTGGTTAGAAATGTATAATCTCTCCCCTGAACATCTATTTTCTCTCATATATTATAACACCCTTTTCTTCTTTTCCTACAAAAGGATGCTTTTGTCTTGCACACCAAATCTATTCATTCCAAAAAATATATATAATACCATCTCTTACAGTTCCTCCTTTCTACATTCCCTAAACTATCCAGAACTCCACCCCTCCTTCAGTGTCCTCAAACGTATTTTTGACTCGAAGGTCTCAAACTCATTTTGCAAAAAATGTTCGTTTCCCATGAATCGTACACTTTTCAAAATCCAATCTCACCCCTCCCCTCCAACTCCTCCCCATCACCCATCCCTTTCAAATCTCCCCCCTTGCCCCTTCCCTCCCCTCCCTCCTAAACTCCCCCCACACCCCTCCCCTCCGAGACTCCCCTCTCACCCCTCCTCCTCAAAGCATCCTCCCTGCTTCTTCCCCCTTCCAACTTTCACCTTCATCTCCCCCAACCTTCTGCCTCGCTCTTCCCCCTCCTCAAATAACACCTCACTGTGCCTCACCCAATCTCCATCAAACCTTTTGTCTGCCCCATTCTTCCCTTTCTCCAAGCTATTCTGAAATCTCTGAAATCTCTGACACACCTTCAACAGCTCTCCCTACCTCTTCCTCCTCTTCCACATCTTACCCTACCCCTCCCCCCCCCCCCCCTGTTCTGGACCGGATGCTCCCCCTTCCTCTTCATTAACAGTATGGACCTCAAACATCCGGGGCCTCCGCTCAAACTTGACTGATCTCTCCATACAGGTTGCTTCTGACAAACCAGATGTGATCTGCTTAACAGAAACTTTCCTCCTTCATGATGTCTCTGATGCCTTGGTATCTCTCCCAGGTTACTCCCTCCTCCGGTATGATAGACCTGAGCCTCGTCCTGGAGGTGGGGTTGCTATCTTTATAAAAAACTCTTCCTCACTCACCCTCCACTGCCCTCTCTCCACCTCACCCCCAGGAATACCTTTGGCTACGGCTTCCCCTTCGCTCCCACCTTTTGTTCATATGTGTCTTGTACCGTCCACCAAACAGCGATGACTCCATCTACATCTCGCTGTCTGATAATATGGACCAACTTCTATCGACCCATCCCAACTCTCTTTTCCTCATATGTGGTGATTTCAATTGTCACCATGCCAGTTGGCTGGGTGTGGGTACCTCTCTCACCAGCCATGGCTCTTCAGCAAAGGACTTCTGCGACTCACTGGGACTGATACAATCTGTCAATTTCCCGACCCGGATCTCAGTCAACGGAGCATCTTCTCTTCTGGATTTGGTTATGACAAACTTCCCTGAAAATGTCTGCTGCTCTTCTTCTGCTCCAATCGGCTCATCTGATCATGTGCTTGTCAAAGTGGACATCTCTCTGACCATTCTCAGACAGCCTCCTCAGCGTCGACGAGTCTGGCATTTCACTCAGGCCAACTGGCACGGTCTTCAAGCAGCCATCAATCATCTGGACTGGTCTCCCATCTCTACCGCCTCTGACATCAACTCATCCTGGGAATTCTTTCAAAGTAAATTGCTCTCTCTCTCATGCACAGATTTATCCCATCTCGTCTTCAGTTGTCATACCCTTCCTCCCGTCCATGGTACACGGAATCTTGTGGTGAGGCTGTTGCCCTGAAACAACTTGCTTTCGTCTCCTGGAAAGCAAATCCAACGGAAGGAAATCTCATTTCCTTTCACAAAGCCCGAAACAAGTGTGTGTCCACCCTCAGGAGAGCCAGGAAGCAATATCTCACCGTTCTCAAGACTGAACTCTCTTATCTGTCTCCCTCTTCCAAATCCTGGTGGCGTCTGGTCAAATCTGTTTCTGGTGTTTGTTCCCCCTCCATCCCCTCCCTCACCTCAAATGGCTTAACGGCTGACTCCGCACGTGAAAAAGCTGAATGCCTCAACTCTGTGTTTGCCTCTAAATCTTGTGTCCCAAACCCATCCCTCTCTGTACCCACCGTACCCAGTCGTACCCAGCTGCTCCTGGACTCTGTGTCCTTTCCTCCTGACAAGGTGGAAAAGTTTCTGTCAACCCTCGACTCTGATTCTGCAACTGGTCCTGACGGCATCAGCCCACGGGTCCTAAAATCATGTTCTTCCGCTCTTTCACTCCCTCTTTCTGTTCTCTTCACCCTCTCTTTTGCTCAAGGTCATCTGCCATCTGCTTGGAAATCAGCCAACATCACCACTTTGCACAAAAAAGGTGCAAAAACAGATCCCAGCAACTACAGACCAATCAGCCTTCTCCCAATTATCAGCAAAGTCATGGAATCCATCATTGCTTCAGATATGAAATCTTTCCTCTTCTCCAATGGCTTGATCTCTGATCATCAATTTGGTTTCAGACCTGGTCACTCTACTCTGGACATGCTGCTTCTGCTTTCTCAACAATGGATGGAGGTCCTCAACGCCAAACAGGAAATTAGAGCTGTCTCCCTTGACATTTCACATGCCTTCGATACGGTCTGGCACCCTGCTCTGCTCACCAAACTCTCCTCCTTTGGTATCCATGGAAATCTCCAAGCATGGCTGGCGGACTTCCTCTCTGGTCGTAGTCAACGTGTGGCCCTGAATGGGTTTCTCTCATCTCCTCTTCCTGTTCAGGCTGGAGTTCCCCAAGGTAGTGTTCTGGGCCCTGTGCTTTTTCTGGTCTTAATCAATGATCTCTCTGACTCTCTTGAAAATCCTCTCTATCTCTTTGCTGACGACTCTACTCTGTCGCTCCATTCCTCATCCCTCAGATCGGCAGTCTGCAGCCTCCTCACTCTCTGCAGACCTGGACAAAATCACAGACTGGGCAAACAAATGGAACATGTCTTTCAATCCTGATAAATCTCACACTCTTACGATGTCTCTCCGAAAAGACCGACTGGAAAACCCTCCCATCCACTTTCTGAATAATCCTCTCCAAGAAGTTCTGTCACTCAAGCTTTTGGGTCTCACTATTTGCCATGATCTTTCCTGGGAAAACCACATTTCAAATCTGGCATCCAAAGCCAGTCGCCGACTGGGCATCCTCCGTCGTGCGAAGTCCTTCCTTGGCACACCTGAGCTCCTCACCACATACAAGGCTTTCATCCACAGCTCTATGGAATACTGCTCTCCCCTCTGGTCTGGTGCTCCTGCCTCACACCTAGCCCGTCTTCACGCTGTTGAAACCAAAGCGTTCAGAATCATTGGAATCTCCCGCGATGAAGCTAACTCCAAGGGCCTTTCACTCACTCACCGCAGGCAGGTTGGTGGTCTTTCCGTCTTCTACCGACTCCTCTCTGGCCTTGCCCCCCCAGCCCTCTCTGGGCTCTGTCCCCCAAATATTCCTACAGGTCGCACAAGATCTGCCTGCAACCCTCTTATGGTTAAACTGCCAAAATCAAGACTTTCTGCTCACCTTCACTCCTTCATTCCTCTTTTCTTCCGCCTCTGGAACCAACTCCCTCACTCTCTTCAATCCCACTCCACCCTCCAGGTCTTTAAAACAGCTGTTCACCACCATCTCTTATCCTCCCCCATCCAAAACCTTGATCTTTTCTACCCCCGCTAATTTCGGTCCCCTTGTGTTTTATACCTCTCCCCCCTTCCCACGCCTCCTGCCCCCAAGCCCTCTCCCTCCCACACTTCTCCCTGCTCTCAAATGTTGTGGTCGTGTGCTTCCCCTTCTCTCCCCATCTTGTCTTCCGCTCCCTCTTTTTGTATATTTTGTCTGGTTGCTTTGTTTGTGAAATAAATGTTAGCTCTTTCACGAGCCTCGATTCAGTATACAAAAAAAAAAAAAAAAAAAAAAAATGCATGAGTGAATGAGTAAATGTTGTTAGATTAAGTAAGCTAGTTAACATAACTCCATTCTTAAAATACTTGAATACAATAACAGGACCAGTGGATACCGATAGAACAGTTCACCATCCCCATATCACATCAACAAACAACAATGGTTGTTTGATGCTTTTCATTACAGGATTGGAAGATGCTGAAGAAAAGTCAAAGAAGCCAAAAAGGGAAAGAAAGGAGGAGGATGTCATCAAGGAGATACAGCATAAAGCAGGAAAGAAGAAAAGGAAAGAAGAAAAGATGACTAAGCCCGCATATGGAAAAAAGATGAAGAAAGAGGCAAAGGGAACAGAAAAAGATGTGGGAGTTACAAAACCAAAGAAAGTAAAGGAAAGCTCAGAAAAAAGAGGGAATGGCAGAGAGAAAACTTCAGGAAAAGGACATGCAGAAGATTGTCATCAAACGGAAAAGAAAACAGACACAAAGAAAAAGAAGGACAACAGAAAGGAAGAAACAAAGAAAAGGAAAAGAAAAACAAGTGATTGATGATGAAAGACAAAAAAAAAAAAATTTGCAATAAGGGTTATCTACTTTCTGATACAAGTCAACGAACAATTCCAAAGGTTCAGCGAAGACCATAAATTTTAAACTCTTGAGAAAATTCAAGAAAATAATTTGGGTAAAGAATGTCAATGATCTCTGTACTTGATAAACTTGATGTTTCAGGTTTTTGTTTTGCCCAAAATATCAATTTGGCGTTACTCTCCAAGAGGGCTGGCAGGATAGTCTGGAGTTACACGCACTCTCTTCCAAGCTGTCTAACTTGGGTTTGAATTCTGATCCAGCTATAACCTGCCATTCTCGTTACTTCACGTGCAATTTGAGGCATTAGTGTGTGTGCGCCATCCATCGGAAGGATGTCAGGCCGGAGGACCCATCTGCCAGCACTGGTAGTTGGTGCACGTTAAAGATGCCACAATGTCTTTCACGAAGAGTAGGCAAGTTATTGCCGAGACCCTGAACAAATTCCTGCTCAAATCACCATCAGTCGGAGTGGCGACCCGTCCAGGACCGATTCTGACCTTGAAATATTTCTCCACTTGTACTGAATGTGCCAAAGCTCCACCAACATTATGGACATCCATTGTTATTATATCCACTTTTGCATAAAAGGGTAAATGTCACAGGTTCAAAAGAAAAGTAAAAGTAACATTATAACCATCGATCATTTTGTGAGGCGATGATTCTCCACGGCGCAGAATTTTAGAATACAAGGAAAAGAAAGAATGGTAACATGTAAAAGATTCTAAACATAGTATGCGTTGCATTGTTGCTGTAAGAGCTTCCATAAGGACAAAAGAATTCCATAAAAATTGGTTCAAGTTTCATGCAGTCAGGAAGGAGTAAAACCAAGGGTGTCAAACATACAGCCCGAGGCCCACATCATGCCTGCCTTACACTTTCGGCTGATCCACAGACTAGTAGTCACTCATGCATGATGAGTTTCCCATCTGATCCAACTTCAAAAGACATTCTTTTTGCGCAAAATTTTATTTTTTTAATAATTGAAAAACACGTTTAAAATAGTGTTTATTGACTGCATAATTAGTGACCATATATGGTGATCTTTGCATAGCTACCCGCATATGTCACTAGTACCTATTGTATCCTGGGACGTGACGCTAGTGACGGCACTTCCTCCAAGCTCAGTGGCGGTGTTAAGTGTTTGTCCCGTCAGTATGTCCATGTGTGTGTGTGTGTGTGTGTGTCAACTCTATTACGAGCCTTAGTTCAAGTATAGAAAAAGTGCATAATATGAAAATATATACTGTAAGAGGGCCGTTTGTCTGACTGTGTGTGTGTATGTGTGTGTTATTTCAATATTAAATATAAATTTTCCTCAATGGGTGTAGGGAAGTGTTTTAGGCACCCACAAAAAAAAAAAAAATTATGCCGGGCAATGTTGGGTACTCCTGCTATAAAGTGTATTTTATAAAGTGCACGCTGCAATGCGTTAATTCCCAAGCTTGCGGTATGTCGGTGTATAATTGTATATTTTCAAAAGTTTAGAACCAATATATTGTAACCGAACAATTTTCATTCTTCTATCAAAATAATTGGTTTTCAGAACAAAACAAAATTAATGTTCAATGTTGCCCAAGATAGAGCACGGGTACTGGAGGCGAGCAGTAGTCAACCGGGTGAGTTTTTAGCCAGTACGAGTCCGGCAGTATCCCACCTAAGGCATATCGTCATATCCCATACCCAGGTTTATTGGTCCCTGTAAGAGCAAACAGATCTTGCGCGAATGTGAGGATATGTAAACACGTGGGACCACACAGATTTTCCCCTCCTGGAGGCACAAAAGTGACGTTTTCATCCAAGAAGAGGAAGATAGATATCGAGGGTCATACGATTTAAGAAAAATGGAGAAACACGTATTTCTTTGTGGAAGTGAATGGAAAACCCACTTGTTTGATTTGTTGGCAACAAGTAGCTGTTGCGAAAGATTCCATCGTTCAGAGACACTATGAAGCTAACCTTGGTGAGAAATATGATAAATATACTAAAAAGTTGCATGAAAACAAGGTTTCTGAATTAGCACAGTCATTGAAAAAGTAGCGATCGTTTTTTATCAAGCAAGTGAGGCTGCAGGTAAGGTGAGCTACCTGATTGCCCATAAAATAGCTGTGTCATCGAAACCATTTTCGGAAGGAGAATTTTTGAAGAACTGCATGGTAAAAGCCACATAATTAGTCTGTCCGGATCAGCGGCAGGCTTTTGCGAATATAAACCTCTGAAAATGAGTCTGAGAGGATTGGTGATTTAGATGAGGATTTCAACAGTCGCCTCCGGAACAAGGCGAAGTCTTTTGCTGCATTTTCAGTTGCAAATGACGAAATTACAGATGGATTCATTCTTGAGTTGATGGAAATATGCACATAACAGAGGAGTTTATATACAGACTTGGCATTTAATATGGAATTTTTTTTTTGTGGGGGTGAACTTACTTTTCAAGATGACTTAGAACCAAAAGTTCATTGGAATTATGTTGAAATTATTCTAGATTTTGTTAATGTGACCTTTAAAAGAAACAAAAACCACATTTGACATTTCGAAGCAAATAAATTGATCCTTGAAAGTGATGTAAACTGATATCGAACTCAATTCACGGACAGTACTGTGTTAAACTTGTGTGCGTTTTCCAGAAGTATCTCTTTATTTTGCACATTAGCCAAAAATTTTTTTTAACAAAAACAAAAGTTAAATTACGACTGGGATTACGGACAGTAAAATTACAGTTCAGTACTTCGTGTAACCCCCACGAGCATTCAGGAGAGCACGTACACGTCGAGGCATGCTGTTCACGAGATTTGCCAAGGTTTGGACAGGAATCGCTTGCCATGCAGTGTCAATAGCCTGCTGCAATTCACGCACAGAGGCAGGCTGCTGGTCCAAGTTGTCGATTTGACGCGTTAATTCTGCCCACAAGTTCTCTATCGGATTCATATCCGGGGACATGGCAGGCCACTCCATATGCTCTACACCACGGTCAGCAAGAAAGTGTTGGATCATGCGAGCACGATGAGGCCGTGCATTGTCATCTTGGAAGACAAAGTTTCCTCGAAAGGCTGCACGAACAAATGGAAGCAATGTTTATTCCAGAATGGCCCTGTGCTTGAACTGGTTCAGGTTTCCATTCAGAACAACCAGGTCAGTTTTGCCCCCTGCATGAAAAGCAGCCCAAACGGTCACCCCACCACCTCCAGCTTGGACTCTTGGCACTATAAAATCTTCGTTGTAGGCTTTATGCACTTGTCTGCGCACTCGGACACGGCCATATTCACGATAGACCAGAAATCTAGACTTGTCACTGAAGATCACGTGATTCCAGTGTCCTGGATGCCATTGACGGTGCTCTCTGGCCCACTGCAATCGGTGCTGGCGGTGTTGTCTGGTCAGATGTGGCTTTCTCAGGGGACGCCTGGCACGATAGCCTGCTTGAACCAGTCGTTGGTTGACTAGCCTTCTGGATACAGGCACATTTGTCAGTTGCTGCCACTCAGCCCTAAGCCGATTAGCTGACTTGGTACGGCCATTGCGGACTAACCGGTGCAGCTGGCGATCATTCCTCCTTGTGGTTCTGTGGGGACGTCCTGACCTCGGTATTGGATTAGGGACACCCCTCTGAGCATTTCGTTTCAGGATCTTTGACACCTGACCTTGAGTGATGCCATACTGCCGAGCAATAGCACGCTGTTTCATGCCGGAATTTCGTAAAGCCACCACTAAATGACAAACAGCATTGTCGAGTTGACGGACCATCTCCAGGGGAAGCGGCAATAACCTTTGTAGACGTGCAGCAGTTGTTTTCCACTAATACAGAACGCAACAACCCTTATATACCTGATTGTGAAGCCAATCATCAAATGTACCTGTCCGTACATTTTGTCACGCCACCTGTGATATAATCCTGTTATTGACTTCTTGCTGCGACAAACAATCAGTGACATGGCTCTTTTAACAAATAAATCACCGAAGCGTAAAATAAACTCACCAGATTGATATACCGAGTTCAGAAATTAAACCCAAGTCAAGAAAAAATATATATTCCATATTAAATGCCAAGTCTAATTGTTTCTGATGAACGACAACAGCTGATGACCTCTTCAACAATTTGGTGAGAGCACTGAACAGTTTAGTTGTGGACTGGACACGAGCTGTGAGTCTGGCCACAGACGGGGCACCCTCAATGGTGGGTAAGAAAGCTGGAATTGTTGCAAAATTTAAAGAAAAATTGCTGTGAACCTAAGCTAATAGTTTTGTAATTTCATTGAATTGTGCACCAAGAAGCATTGAAAACCCTGAAAATGAATAACGTTATGAATGTGGTCATTGAAACCGTGAATTTTATTTGAGCAAGAGGTCTCAACCACAGGCAATTTAACCGCTTTCTGGAGGAAGCACATTGAACATGGACTGCCATACCACACTGAAGTCCGATGGCAAAGTCGGGAAGCTGTACTGAAACGCTTCTATGAATTGCGTGGTGAGATACAACTGTTCATGGATCAGAAAGAAGAGGATGTACCTGAATTGCAAGAAGAAATGGCTTCAAGACCTTGCATTTCTGGTAGATGTTATGTAACGCCTGAACTGGCTCAACATAAAGAAGCAGGTGTACAACAAAGTGGTGACAGAACACTACACCAGCCTTTGAGATGAAGCTTCAGCTATGGGAGAAGCAACTTTCTGAGAGCAATTCAACACATTTCCCCACATTGAAATCTTTACTTGACATTGCTGGGCCTCAGTGTGATAAGGTCACAGAAAAGTACAAAGGCAAATTTGCTGAGCATCGAAAATAATTTCAAGAACAATTCTCTGACATCAGAAAGGTTGAAAAGTTTGCAATTTTTTTTGCATATAGTGTTCTTCCATAGAACATGATGTCCGAGAGGAGGTACAAATAGAAATAACAGAACTGCAGTGCGACACATTGTTTAAAGATAAGTTTTCCGATGTTGGTATGAGCACATTTTATCAATACCTGGTACAAAATTAATCCAAACTGAAGTGTTTTGCATCGAGAATTATTTTTATGTTTGGAACAACGTACGTCTGAACAGGTCTTCGCTGTAATGAGCAAAAAGTCTAAACCACGCTCTCAACTTACTGACACACCTGAACACAACACTCAACTTCGCCACAGCCCAGTGGCTCCAATATTTGATGCAGTGGCCCAAACTAAGAAGTTTCAAGTGTTAGGAAGCAGCAGCAGTAACTAAAGAAAGTACCTGTGTATTTTTATTTCTATTAAATTATTGGTGGTGGTAGTAGTAGTAGTAGTAGTAGTAGTAGTAGTAGTAGTAGTAGTAGTAGTAGTAGTAGTAGTGTTGCTATGGATTATTGCCGACATCTAGCAGATGACAATATTAAGTTTTATTATCTGCCTATTTTACTCGTTTATTGGACGAATGGCCCGTATGAAGTGCAGTGGCATCTAATCAGGCCCGCCATATAAAATGCGTTTGACACCCCTGGGTAAACAAATTCACCTCCAGTTGGCTGTTATCTTGTTTATCATTGGGCCAATCAGTGATAATTGTTGTTTATACATCTCTAAAAAACATTTTGTCTGAGTTTTTTTATGACAGACTTGAATATGTTTATGCCTGTTGTTTCAAAACAGCTTATGCAGGCAGAATGGATTGTAAAACCCAAACAAAACCTGAAAAACTACTAAAACCTCTTTATACATTGTTCCAGCATGAGATGAGTGGTGTTACTTGTAGTCTTGAACATTATGTTTTGTTAGCATTAAAAAAAGAAAAGAAAGAAAAAAGCAGTCAAGTTGCTCCGGAAGGATTATCAAATAAACACACCTAATTATTTCCATGGACAGCCACTGGAAAAGGTTCAGTCTCAACTTCTAGGCCTCACATTCAGCCATGTCCTCTTCTCGGGTGACCACGTGGTAAAGCCAAAGCCAGTGGCAGCAGGAGAATCCGACACAATTCAAAGCCTATCCCTGAAACATCTGAGTTACTCAGTCTGTAAGGCCTTTGTCCGTAGCCCAATGGAGTACTGCTCTCCCCTATGTGCTGGCACCCCAGCATCACATCTGTCACTCCTGGATTCTGTAGAATCTAAAAGGTGTTAACATTATTCAAATCTCTTGCAATGAGGCAGAACCACAAGGTCTGTTGCTCTTAGATGAAGGAATGTTGGTGGCCTCTGCTCTTTCAGCCATTTGGGGGTTGAATCCCCCAAATCCAGGCTGTCCCACTCTACTCTTTTGTTCATTTTTTTCCCTCCCATTTGTGAAATTGCCTTATTGATGCTGTCCAATCCCATTCTTCCCTTCAGGGCTTCAAAGGAAGCAATATACAACCATCACACGTCATTTCCCATCACTATCCATTATCTTTTCTGCTCCATCAATTATACCTTAACTTAACGCAATGCGGGCAAGGGGGTTAACAAGGGGAGATGCAGAAAATAGGGCAAAATGGAGAGGATTGTCATGGGGACCGCAATGCTAACCCCCGCTCTTGCAGGGAAAATGGCCTTAAAATGCATGTTGTTTAACCCTTTTACTTATAAGCAACTGAATTTGTTCCCCTCCTCTCTTCCTCTTTCTTCATGCTCTTGCTTATTGCATCCAATGTGGCCCCACTGTCCTACTTGTCAGTTTGTTGCCTTGTATTCCCTTGTTCTTCAATGAGCCTCGATTTGAATTAAAAAAAATTAGTGTTGGCACAAACTTTTCATTATGAAAAATCTCCTGTTATTAGTAAAAGCAAACAGGTGCACATTTGTGACATCAAGAATGGTAAAAAAAAACAAACAAGTGAAACAATCCAGAGGTTGTTCACCAAACCCATGTGATACCCCCAGACGTTGAGCAACACGTCATTGTGATCGACCATCATCCTGCCATGCCAAGGCTCGTCCGTGCTCTACCGCAGTGAGGCATCTGCGTCTCACCATGCTGTTTGTAACTACAACGATCACAGCACGCAAATTACACAATATACCACAGAACGCACATTATTTATCTCATATGTTCAGGCAAAAAATGCTCATCACATCATAAAACATTTATTTCATGTCACTTGCATTGAGGTCATCCTTAATTGGTAAATCTTTAAGTGTCCAAAATTAATACATGGAATCAAAAATCAATGTTATCATATCTGTATAAATGCAATAAACATTTGTAAAAATATACAGAATTAAAAATAAAGGCCATCAAACAGAAAAACAAAAGCAAACCATAGAAGACCACATTCAGTACTTTTCAACATGGAGGCAGCAAGAAGAGAGCAGAAGGTCACATGAAATAGGAACTCCACTGTCCCACAACAATCGACTACAGTGCAACTCAAGATCGTGCCTCGGAATGCAAGGCACACAAAGAAAGCAAAAGTGAATGTCACTGCACACAAATGCATTTTACACAAACTCTTCAATTCAAAATGGGGATCCATTCCAACTGCTACCTGCTCTACTGCCTTACCATTCTGCTTCTCCACTGCCAAGTAGGCTTGTGCCGTGTGGGAGAGTCTACAAGAACATGTAAAGAAATTGGACCTAATGTTGAACACCAACTGCTGTTAACATTATGGCTTACCCAATGCCACTTGGCATTGACAGCCTCTACCTGCTGGTCAGAACTTCCCCGTCGGATATCAGAAGAAGAGTTGCCGAAAAAGCAGAGAGAAGCAGAAATACCTTGGATGGGAGACATCCAGTATATCAGTACAATCCTGCCAAGCAGAAGGTTCAAGTATTGAGACAAATATTTCTCGCTGCCATACATCCAAACTCCAGGGCACACCAGACTTGGCTTACGGAGAGTGCGGGTTTACCGACATCCATCGCAGAACCAAATGAAATCGTCACAGTAGAGCATCAGCCAGTGGGCAGAAAGGACCCAGAGATGACGCGGCAATGCTTGAATCACCTGAGAACCGGTGTTGGTCGTTCAAGTATGGGTCTGCTTAGTGGGTATACACTTGAGACTCACAGACATGTGGTTCAGTGATGAACAACCAAGGATAATTTCCTCTCAAAGCAAACAAAAGCCCACAACATGCAAGTGTGTATGGACACGGAGAGAGAGAGAGAGGGAGGGAGGAAGAGAGGGGGAGAGAGAGAAAAATAGAGACAGAGATCATTCCGATTAACTTGTCCTTGCTTTGAGCTTTAAATCACAAAGAATAAGAAATAGGTTGTTTTTTTTGCCAAGTTAGTCACGTAATTTACTTGTTGAATCTGAAATTACGTCGTTTAATTGCTGCACAAGAATGGATGAGACCCTGGTTAGAGTTGTGAAGACGTTAAAACTTGCTTTAAAAAAACTCAATATAAAAAGATTAACATTTCATCACAACACTTTCCAGTTTAAGGTGAGCTGAACTGATGGCCTAGAGGTAAACAAACTCACCTCTAAGCTGTCTAGCCTGGGTTTGAATCCCGACCCAGCTATAAACCGTCATCCCAGTATTTCATCAATGTGTGTGCCATCCTTTGGATGGACGTTAAACAGGCATCCTGTTAATCCTGTTTGCCAGCATTCGTTGATGGACATTAAAATTTCCATGGTGTCATTCGCGTCGAGTAGGCGAGCTATCGCAGGCACCCTGCACAAATTCCAAACTCCCGCCATAGCCAGAGCAGATGGCATTGCATCAGCGGCACAGCAGCACCCTCAAACAATGATGCTACCCCAATGCCTTGTGCTGCATACGATAGAGGAAATGCAAGGTCATACAACAAAAGAACCACCTTTAGAGGCCATTTTTCCCCGCAGAGCAGGGGTTGGGCCTTTTTTGGGCACCTTGGTCCCCTTTTTGAAGCAATGTTTTACAGCCGGATGCCCTTCCTGCGGCCAACCCTGTTGGTCGCCTCTTGCGACACACAGGGAATTACCAGTGAACTGGTACTCAATTTGCCGACCTCAGAATGATGACAGGCTGAGTCATCCCCCCTGGTGTTAATTCAGCGATCGACCGGGATTCGAACCCAGGATCCTAGGATCGCAAGCCGGCACCCTAACCGCGAAGCCAACACCAGGCTTCAAGGTCATACAACAAACAAAGGCAAAATATGTTTTACTACCAGTACAAAGGCCTATTTATCGAAATGTTCCATATAATGCTTTAAAGCAACAGATTCCAAAAGTGTCCTTCACAAAAAGCACCGTGAACAAATTACAAATTGCTGCCCAAACCACTTTCAGTCAACCGTCAGGTCAGTGAAAGACTTATCCCACAAGAAGGTAAGGATAATTGTGGGTGGTGGTGGTAGTAGTAGTAGTAGTAGTGGTGGTGGTTTCCTGCAGTGCCTAACAGATGCTGCCCAAAAATATCATGCAGATGATGTTTTACTGTAATGTAGGGGACTTCGGGCTGTTACTGAGCTTTAATAATTCGATAATAACTTGGGTTGTCCTGTTTGGTGTTACCATCTGATTACATAGTTTGTCATGCTGTGACTCCAGGCTCCCACACACTGTTGTTTTGTTCTTTACCTCCAAGCATCCTTGTGATGACATCAAATAGTTGTAAAGTTATCTCATATGAACCTTCTGTTCATGTTAAATGCCACAGACTTAAAACTAGTGTGGATAAAACTGAAAATGTAAAACGGATACAATTTTCACGTGAAATCGGGACATTAACGGAGAGTCCCTTCAGTGACCAGGAAAGTCGTGTACGTCCATAATATGGCACAACTTTACTTGACTTTACATTCAGTACAAGGCATATCGTACACAGAAGTTTTTAATCCACTCTCCGATAAATTAATATTCACAACAACCAATTACTATAGTTTGTGTAATAAACCACAATGACCTTTAAAGACTAGGAGAACAAGCATTCTGAGTATTGCGCTGCAATACATGTCCCCTACCAAAGTTCAAAGTGCCATAACTTTGTCAAAAATAATCGAATATGCAAATTTATGCACGGTTGATGCTGGTTTTCAAACTTGATCTGAGGTATGCTGAGACACGTGTGTCATGCCTCGCCTCGTTGATAAGCCCGCAAGGTCGCTCCGTGGAGCAGCCTCCATGTATTGCACTGTGTGAATTATATAATTACCAACTCACGGTCTGAGGTACTAGCGATTCAAGAGATATCCATTTTTAAAATATTTTCGTTTAATGAACGATATCTGCCAAACCACGTGACCGATCGCAAATTCCAAAAGGACATTTTAGTAGACTGACATGTTGAACAGATCTGTGAAGTTTCCCCTCGATTGGATCAAAAATGAGGGAGGAGCTAGATTTTAAAGCTTCATGCTTAAAAACGTCATAACTCTGAAACCATGTGATGCATGACGTCATGCTCGCTGACTTTTTTGTTCGTCATGGGTATGCGAAACTGCCTGCAAAGTTTCGCATCGTTCTGTTCAGCTGTTGCAGAGAAAAAGGGGTTTTCGTGTTTTCACGAAAAACAATATGGCGCCCGAACCACGTGAACTGTGACGTCATAATTACCATTAAAATATTCTACAGACCGAGTCCCTCCTATGGTGAAAATTTGATCTCAATCGGTCCTATTATTGCAGAGAAAATCTTTTTTAAAGGAAATTAAAACTTAAAATGGCACTGCGTTAAGGATCATCAGAATTATCAGAATTCCCAAAGTTCAAAGTGCCATAACTTTGTCAAAAATGATCGAAACGTCGTGAAGTTCGAACTTGATCTGTAACTTATCATGAGGAAACCATGTGCCAAGTTTGAAATCATTAGCGTTAAGAGTTTAGAAAAAAAGTCCGGAAAACTGTTCTTTGCGTGACGGACTGACGGACTGACAGACTGAGGGATGGCGTGCAAACCTATAGTCCTCCTCCGGTGTACACTGGTAGGGGACTAATAAAGTGAAAATAATGCTTCTTTCCCTTTCTTATAAAGTCAATTGAAAAAATGAACTTGCACTGGAATTTGAACACCAACCAAACTTGCCTGCCTGGGTTCATCTACATATTACGTATGCAAAATGGCAAACCTTTTACCACTCATTCCCATTTCCACCTTTCCTCCCTCCTACTGCCAACCTGTCTTTGCCTTTCATCCCACCAACATTCAAACCCTTTCTTTTCTCACTATGGTTTTCCTAACATGGCATTTTAATTCCCCCTCTATTCAGTGTTATTAGACTCAACAAGAGAGGCAAAGTTTAAAACCCAACAAGTTTACAATCCCAAATATTTGGGGAGGGGGAATGTCCCAAATGCAGGGGTTTCCCCCCAAAAGCACTTGGTGAATCACCCAAATACATTTACAAGTTGGTCAAGACACGTTGGCACCCTTGTATCCTTCCAGCAAGTTTAAAGTCTGTTCAATAAGCCCTCAATGTTTGGTGGTCGTAAAATAATAGTGTTGCTAATCACCTCGCCATATATTTATCGACTGTTGACTGCTGACGACAGCGTAGTCAAATATCGTCACATTCAGCAAGGACGGAGTGAAGTGTGCACACGTATACCGCTTCACCAATCAGTCACATCTTCATACATTTTACATCTTGATGCAAATAAACAGAAAATCTCATCGTTTAAAGGAATATTACAAACGCAAGGTGCACAGCAAGGGAGGGCGTGGGAGGAAGGAATGACATTAAACTCTCCACCAACACAACCCCGCACCTAAAACCATCCGGCAAAACACCTACTTGGTAATACCTGAGTTTGCCTGTGTCGAGCAAGGCACCGTTGGTAGGCCGTATGGTCCAGAAAGCTCACAGCACACACCTGAATCCAGTGACAGCAATCCGAGCAGGGTAAATTATGTGAGAAGCTCACCAAAAAGTATTTATAGTAAAGTGTAAATGCACGTCCACGAGGCTCTTCAAGACGCTTGGCAAGCTGTGCCAGGCTGTGCGGACGCAGGTCCTTCAGGTTGTAGGTGGCAGCCATCTTGTATTCAACGCGCCAGTCAGCAATTCCCTTGAGGTTGGCATCCGTCAGGTTCAAGAAGTATTGCCACAGGTCCTGAATGCAAATATTGGAAATTTTTTCTGTACAGAAGCTAAAACCTTCATGTCAATTGCATGCAATAAGGTTTCCTCTTTGCTTGCAATTCTGTGCACAAAGGTACTGCATGATTGGCACTGACGTTCTCAAAAGGAAACGTTGCATCACTTACTACAAACAAAACCCCAGGTTCTACCACCGGGTTAACATTGGCAATCACCGATAAATTTATCAGGGGTGCCTACAGTTTCTAAGCCTCGTGGAAGAGCTGTCACACACAAATCACGCACTCACATACAGAGACACATAGTAGACAACACATGATTTGACATTTCAGACAGACGTTGACCTTGGGGGAGGGTACTTCCCAAAACACATTCGGTGTCAATGCCTAAATCCAGCGGCGGTGCTTTTCTCTCCACAGCCCTTTCTACCTTATCATAACGAGTTGACCAGGTAAATTGGCACGAAACTTTTCAGTACATAGATGCAAGGAGGAAACCCGATCCTCACCAAGATGCCGTAATCTTCAAGGCTGTATTTGTACAGGCGAAACCCGGGGTTGTTGGCCAGTGGCAAGGCCATCTTTCCATTATTCATTTTCCATGGCGTGATGGCTGGAGCGAGGAAGACTGACCCAACTGCATTGCCTGGGGTTGACATCAGAGACACATCTACTTAACACGTTTTTATTTCTCCATCACTAAGTTTTGGAAAAGTAAAGCACAAGGAAATGTCCTGTTTGTAGAGGTTGTTGGTACAAAATGTTTGTGAGTTGGAAGACGTAAAATAAGAGGTTCAAAATTGAGGAAAAGCCTTCTTCTTATCACCTTACCTAGAAGGTGGATCAGACTCGGCAACGGTTGCAAGAGTGAGATGTGCATGGAAGAAGTTTCGGGAACTGAGTGGCGTGCTGACGAGGAGGGGTGTGTCGTTGAAGCTGAAGGGAAAGGTGGATGCTGCATGTGTGAGAAGTGTTATGATTTATGGGAGCGAGACATGCGTAATGAACGTAGAGCAGCAACGAAGGCTGGAAAGGGTGGAAATGCGAATGGTTCGGTGGATGTGCGGAGTATCGTTGAGAGAGAGGAAGCCAAATGATGAATTGCAAAAGGTGATGGGAATAGAGCCTGTGATTGATGCTGTGAAGAGGAACAGGTTGAGATGGTTTGGTCATGTGTTGAGGAAGGATGAAAGTGACTGGTTGAGAAGAGTGATGGAAATGAATGTAGAAGGAAGTAGAGGATGGGGAAGACCGAGAAAGACTTGGCTAAAGATGGTGGAAGAAGAAATGCGGGCAAGGGGGTTAACAAGGAGAGATGCAGAAAATAGGGCAAGATGGAGAAGATTGTCATGGGGACCGCAAGGCTAACCCCCGCTCTAGCAGGGAAAATGGCCTTAAAATGCATGTTGTTGTTGTTGTTGTTGGTATCACCTTACCTGCAGTGTCTCGCAATACGCGGAAGCAATCCCGATGCATGTGTCCATACATCTGTGCGACAAGAACATCCACAAAAGCACGAAGGACAGACAGGTAGCGTTTGTTTGTGTCTGGGTTGTAGAATGTGGTGTTGAACCAGGGGTCCACCCCAGGAGGTACATGTGCAATCACATATACCTGCAAAAGCAGAGAGAAATGAAAACGAAGACCAACTCTAAATAAATTAATAAAAGACGAACATAGTTCAAACCCTTACAGAACAACATTTTGCACGTCCAACTTCATCCATTGGTTTGATTGGATACCTTCTCTCCATCTCTTCGAGCTGCAGAGAGAACCCCTTTGAGCCACGCCAATTGTCCTCCAGGGTCCACCAAGCCAGCAGTGATACGATTTGGCGTGTAGTACAGCACTGTATTCAAGCTGACGATACGGAGTGGCGTAGAGACTTGGGTGCGATTCCACGACACGAGCTGGGTATAAAATCCACCTGGTACAACAAAGCACTCCCCGTACTATTACAGATGCATTAGCGTGTCCAATTGTTCATTCATGTTTTGACAGCCCATCAACCCAAAACATTAACAAACACAGCTATGTGATTTGCATTTCTTGGGAAAATAGTTCAGCTTTTAAAAGTTGTGATATCCCAAAAATGGACCAAAGTACACACACAGTATGGGCAAAGTTTTTAGTTTTTACCCCTGTCTGTTTGTCTGCCTGTCTATGAGCAGGATATCTCAAAAAGTTATGGATGGATTCAGACGAAATTTGGTAGAGAGGATGGGTGTGTGACAAGGACGAAGTGCATCGACTTGGGTGAAGATTTAAATCCGAATACGAGAATTTTGAAATTTTCAAGTGATTCTTCACCTTTGGGAGATGGGAACACAACGATGTAGTGTTGCCCCTCAAGGACTTCTTTTTTTAAAAATACAGAATCGAGGCTCGTGTAAGAGCTAACACATTGAACATGAAAACATACACACACACATAAAACATACAATGAAGGAAGCGGGAGACAAGAGGGGGAGGGAGAGGGCAGCACACAAGCACAACAAACAGTAGGGAACAAGGACGTCCGTAGATCTGTGGAAAGGGAGTGCTAGGGAGGAGGGAGGTGTACACAGTATAAAGCAAATTAACACTATGAGGAATTTCACTACTAGGAATTTCAGGAAAGAAGTTGGGGATTAAAAGAGGCGGATTTGGGGTGTTTTAACGGGGGTAGAAAAGATCAAGGTTTTGGATGGGGAAAGACAAGAGATGGTGGTGAACAGCTGTTTTAAAGACATGTAGGGAGGAGTGGGATTGAAGAGATTGTGGGAGTTTGTTCCAGAAGCGGGAGAAAAGAGGAATAAAGGAGTGAAGGTGAGCAGAGTTGATTTTGGCAGTTTCACCAGAAGAGGGTTTCTGGCAGATCTTGTGCAACCTGCAGGAATATTTGGGGGACAGAGCACAGACAGAGCAGGGGGAGCAAGACCGGAGAGGAGTCGGTAGAAGACAGACACCAACCTGCATGCGGTGAGAGAGAAATGCCCTCAGAATCAGCTTCATCGCAGGAGATTCCAATGATTCTGAATGCTTTGGTTTCAACCGCGTGAAGCCGAGCTAGGCGTGAGGCAGGAGCACCAGCCCAGAGGGGAGAGCAGTATTCCATTAAGCTGTGGATGAAAGCTTTGTATGTGGTGAAGAGCTCAGAAGTGCCCAGAAAGGACTTTGCATGATGGAGAATGCCCAGTCGGCGGCTGGCTTTAGAGGCCAGTTTGGAAATATGGTTTTCCCAGGAAAGATCATGGCATATAGCAAGACCCAAAAGCTTGAGTGACAGAACTTCTTCAAGAGGATTGTTCAAAAAGTAGATGGGAGGGTTGTCCAGTCAGTCTTTTCGGAGAGACAAAGTGAGTAAGATTTGTCAGGATTGAAAGACATATTCCACTTGTTTGACCAGTTTGTGATTTTGTCCAGGTCTGCAGAAAGTGAAGAGGCCGCTGCCTGCCGATCTGAGGGTTGCGATATGGAGCGGCAGAGAGTGGAGTTATCAGCAAAGAGATAGAGAGGATTTTCCAGAGAGTCGGAAAGATCATTAATGAAGACCAAAAAAAGCACAGGGCCCAGAACACTGCCTTGAGGAACTTCAGCATGAACAGGAAGGGGAGATGAAAGAATTCCATTCAGGGCCACACGTTGACTGCGACCGGTGAGGAAGTCCGCAAGCCATGCGTGGAGGTTTCCATGGATACCATAAGAGGAGAGTTTGGTGAGCAGGGCGGGGTGCCAGACCATATCGAAGGCACGTGATATGTCAAGGGAGACAGCTCTGATTTCCTGTTTGGCATTGAGGACCTCCATCCATTGTTGAGATAGCAGAAGCAGCATGTCCAGAGTAGAGTGACCTGGTCTGAATCCAAATTGATGATCGGAGATCAAGCCATTGGGGAAGAGGAAGGATGTGATATCCGAAGCAATGATGGATTCCATGACTTTGCTGATTATTGGGAGCAGGCTGATTGGTCTGTAGTTGCTAGGATCTGTTTTTGCACATTTTTTGTGCAAAGCGGTGATGTTGACTGATTTGCAAGCAGATGGCAGATGACCTTGAGCAAAAGAAAGGGTGAAAAGAACAGAGAGAGGGAGTGAAAGAGCGGAAGAACAGGATTTTAGGACCTGTGGGCTGATGCCATCTGGTCCAGTTGCAGAATCAGAGTCGAGGGTTGACAGAAACTCTTCCACCTTATCAGGAGTAAAGGACACAGAGTCCAGGAGCAGCTGGGTACGACTGGGTACGGTGGGTACAGAGAGGGATGGGTTTGGGACACAAGATTTAGAGGCAAACACAGAGTTGAGGCATTTTGCTTTTTTACGTGTGGAGTCAGCTGTGTTGCCGTTTTTTGGTAAGGGAGGAAATGTATGGGGAACAAACCAGAAACAGATTTGACAAGACGCCACCAGTATTTGGAAGAGGGAGACAGATTTGAGAGTTCAGTCTTGAGAGTAGAGAGATCTTGTTTTCTGACTCTCCTCAGGGTAGACACACACTTGTTCCGAGTTTTGTGAAAGGAACTGAGATTGCCTTCAGTTGGATTAGCCTTGCATGAGGCGAAGGCAAGTTGTTTCATAGCAACTGCCTCACCACAAGATTCAGTGTACCATGGACGGGAGGAAGAGTATGACAACTGAAGACGAGATGGGATAAATCTGTGCATGAGAGAGAGCAGGATTTGCCTGTATTTGGCCCCATTAATTATTCCCTCTATCCTTATAAGTCTCCTAATCCCAGCCGCTGAATTGGCCACAGGTCGACTTCAATCAAGTTGCAGAGACATGTCAAGTATAATCAAAGAAAATCGGATTGTCATGGCAAAGAGGTTGAATACTTAATTATTTTGTAAGAATTTCTAAAATAAATAAAATAAATAAAAAAATTCCACCAATTCAACAAACTACATGTAGATCAGTGACAGAAAAATATCATTCTAATCCATTTTAAATTCAGGCTGTAACAATAAAATGTGAAAAAGTCAAGTGTGAATACTTTCTGAAGGCACTACATGTACTCTTATATCTCTTGTAATTAAAGCTCAAGAAGGAGTTTGTACCTCTTTTGAAAGTCTCAAGTGCTTCATCCGTCAGCCACATCTTCCACATTTGCCCCACCTTGCTGTACACCTCACACACATTTCCAGGCATCTGATCCTGTCATAATACAATAATTATTACCACAGTACTTAGCAATAGCTCATACACAAAAATCACAGCACTTAAATTATGTGATTCCCACCTGCGGCCAGTAATCATGATTCCCTAAGGCTGGAAACACAGGAATGTTAGGAAAGGCAGCCAATATGACAGATGTGAAATTCCTCATGGTGTCCAGTACAGCAGCCGTGGAGAGATCACCAGGGGGCAGGTGAGGGGGACTATCCCTGGACGGAACACACACATGAACAGCAAGAAAATATGCAACCTCAAAGATTCATCACCTCAATAACCTATTAAATCGTTCATCAAAGCTCAAGTAAGAGCAGGTGCTGCACAGGTGCAAATGGGAAATGGAATGGGGGCACAAATAGATTTTAGCAGGGTGAAAGACCAAACTGCAAAAGATGATAGGGTGTGTGGCCCAGAACTGTAAGGTGTTTATTGTGGGAACAAAGTGAACCACAATATAAGAAGAGGTAGGAATGATCCAGTAGGTCAAGGAAAGGGTGAGATAAAGAAGTGTGTAAGGCAGCTCTTTCATCAGGAGTGCATCAGGCAGATAATTTGTGTGTAAGGCAGAGAAGGAGTGTGTAAGGCAGAGAATGTATGTGTAAGGCAGAGAATGTGTGTGCAAGGCAGAGAATGTGTGTGCAAGGCAGAGAATGTGTGTGCAAGGCAGAGAATGTGTGTGCAAGGCAGAGAATGTGTGTGCAAGGCAGAGAATGTGTGTGCAAGGCAGAGAATGTGTGTGCAAGGCAGAGAATGCGTGTGCAAGGCAGAGAATGCGTGTGCAAGGCAGAGAATGCGTGTGCAAGGCAGAGAATGTGTGTGCAAGGCAGAGAATGTGTGTGCAAGGCAGAGAATGTGTGTGCAAGGCAGAGAATGTGTGTGCAAGGCAGAGAATGTGTGTGCAAGGCAGAGAATGTGTGTGCAAGGCAAAGAATGCGTGTGCAAGGCAGAGAATGTGTGTGCAAGGCAGAGAATGTGTGTGCAAGGCAGAGAATGTGTGTGCAAGGCAGAGAATGTGTGTGCAAGGCAGAGAATGTGTGTGCAAGGCAGAAAATGTGTGTGCAAGGCAGAAAATGTGTGTGCAAGGCAGAGAATGTGTGTGCAAGGCAGAGAATGTGTGTGCAAGGCAGAGAATGTGTGTGCAAGGCAGAGAATGTGTGTGCAAGGCAGAGAATGTGTGTGTGCAAGGCAGAGAATGTGTGTGTGCAAGGCAGAGAATGTGTGTGTGCAAGGCAGAAAATGTGTGTGCAAGGCAGAGAAGGAGTGTGTAAGGTAGAGAAGGAGTGTGTAAGGCGAGAAGGAGTGTGTAAGGCGAGAAGGAGTGTGTAAGGCAGCTCTTTCATCAGGAATGTGTAAGGCAGAGAATGAGTAAGGCAGATAATGTGTGTAAGGCAGAGAATGTATGTGTAAGGCAGAGAATGTGTGTGCAAGGCAGAGAATGTGTGTGCAAGGCAGAGAATGCGTGTGCAAGGCAGAGAATGCGTGTGCAAGGCAGAGAATGCGTGTGCAAGGCAGAGAATGCGTGTGCAAGGCAGAGAATGCGTGTGCAAGGCAGAGAATGCGTGTGCAAGGCAGAGAATGCGTGTGCAAGGCAGAGAATGCGTGTGCAAGGCAGAGAATGCGTGTGCAAGGCAGAGAATGCGTGTGCAAGGCAGAGAATGTGTGTGCAAGGCAGAGAATGTGTGTGCAAGGCAGAGAATGTGTGTGCAAGGCAGAGAATGTGTGTGCAAGGCAGAGAATGTGTGTGCAAGGCAGAGAATGTGTGTGCAAGGCAGAGAATGTGTGTGCAAGGCAGAGAATGTGTGTGCAAGGCAGAGAATGTGTGTGTGCAAGGCAGAAAATGTGTGTGCAAGGCAGAGGAGTGTGTAAGGTAGAGAAGGAGTGTGTAAGGCGAGGAGTGTGTAAGGCAGCTCTTTCATCAGGAATGTGTAAGGCAGAGAATGAGTAAGGCAGAGAATGAGTGTGTAAGGCAGAGAATGAGTGTGTACGGCAGAGAATGAGTGTGTAAGGCAGAGAATGTCTGCAAGGCACAGAATGTGTGTGCAAGGCAGAGAATGTGTGTGCAAGGCAGAGAATGTGTGTGCAAGGCAGAGAATGCGTGTGCAAGGCAGAGAATGCGTGTGCAAGGCAGAGAATGCGTGTGCAAGGCAGAGAATGCGTGTGCAAGGCAGAGAATGCGTGTGCAAGGCAGAGAATGCGTGTGCAAGGCAGAGAATGCGTGTGCAAGGCAGAGAATGCGTGTGCAAGGCAGAGAATGCGTGTGCAAGGCAGAGAATGCGTGTGCAAGGCAGAGAATGCGTGTGCAAGGCAAAGAATGTGTGTGCAAGGCAGAGAATGCGTGTGCAAGGCAGAGAATGTGTGTGCAAGGCAGAGAATGTGTGTGCAAGGCAGAGAATGTGTGTGCAAGGCAGAGAATGTGTGTGCAAGGCAGAGAATGTGTGTGCAAGGCAGAAAATGTGTGTGCAAGGCAGAGAATGTGTGTGCAAGGCAGAAAATGTGTGTGGAAGGCAGAGAAGGAGTGTGTAAGGTAGAGAAGGAGTGTGTAAGGCGAGAAGGAGCGTGTAAGGCGAGAAGGAGTGTGTAAGGCAGCTCTTTCATCAGGAATGTGTAAGGCAGAGAATGAGTAAGGCAGAGAATGTGTGTGCAAGGCAGAGAATGTGTGTGCAAGGCAGAGAATGTGTGTGCCAGGCAGATTATGTGTGCAAGGCAGAAAATGTGTGTGCAAGGCAGAAAATGTGTGTGCAAGGCAGAAAATGTGTGTGCAAGGCAGAGAAGGAGTGTGCAAGGCAGAGAAGGAGTGTGTAAGTTAGAGAAGGAGCATGTAAGGCGAGAAGGGGTGTGTAAGGCAGCTCTTTCATCAGGAATGTGTAAGGCAAAGAATGAGTGTGTAAGGCAGAGAATGAGTAAGGCAGAGAATGTGTGTGCAAGGCAGAGAATGTGTGTGCAAGGCAGAGAATGTGTGTGCCAGGCAGATTATGTGTGTGCAAGGCAGAAAATGTGTGTGCAAGGCAGAAAATGTGTGTGCAAGGCAGAAAATGTGTGTGCAAGGCAGAAAATGTGTGTGCAAGGCAGAAAATGTGTGTGCAAGGCAGAGAAGGAGTGTGCAAGGCAGAGAAGGAGTGTGTAAGTTAGAGAAGGAGCATGTAAGGCGAGAAGGGGTGTGTAAGGCAGATCTTTCATCAGGAGTGTGTACGGCAGAGAAGCCAAGCTTAAGAGAGGGTGGTCACGAAAGTCAGAATGAATGCGATGCATGGAGCGAGTTCCCTCGGCTGCTCCCCCTCAAATACCCAGTCCAGATGAGGAAGTCCGGATGAGGCAACAGAGAGCGCATGTGTTCCAGCGCAGAGTGCACAAGTTTCCAAGGAGAGTCGCAAAGGTGCGAGCCAAAAGGCCCAGCATCTGTAACCGGCAGGCCCAATGAGGTGAGGCACACATTACGAGGCTTGGCGGATTCTTGGTAACTGGAGTCAAGGTGCAGGTCGGTAATGTGCCAGAATGAACCTGCAAGAGAAGTTACCGCAATGTCCAGGTAAGGTCGGCGCGATTTTAAAATAATGACTGGGAAGAAAGCGCATCCGAAAGTGAGAGAGATTTCGATCAAAACAAATTGCACATTTGGAGATCACTCTTTATCATTAAGATGTGATAAACCAAACAGCAGGAATTAGTGATACCTTTAAATTGTTTTCAGCTCAGTTACTGTGGGGTCAGGGTTGTGGGATTTCAAAAATACATCACTGGACAAGTTTACTTAATTACCTCCGCAATAAAAGGTGGAGGTTATGTTTTCACCCCTGTCTGTTTGTCTCTCTGTGAGCACGATATCTCAAAAAGTTATGGACGGATTAAAATGAAACTTGGTGGATGGTTTGGGTAGGTGAAAAGAACAAGCCGATTATATTGTTACGTTTGTGGGGGTATATGATGACATACCATAGTACAGGTAGGATCGCATAGGTGTAGCATGGACCATGCACGAGCAGGAGACATCTCTATGTATTAAATAGGGAAACCAGAGCTTAAGTTGTTTATTTGTCTTAACAAGGTGGGGTGGGAGGTCGGGGGGAGGGTTGGAGCAGAGTTATCTAGATAGGGGTTAAGTTAGTTATCTCCAGTATGTAATTGCCTCCTGTGGTTTTCCCATACGTTTTTTTTTTACATCTACAAGGCCAACCATGCCACCACCTCCAACAACAACAAAACAACACAACAACAACACAAAAAACAACCCCAACAACAAAATACCAACAACAAAATACCAACAACACAACACCAGCAAAACAACACAGCAACAAAACAACAACAACAACAACCGCCATAATTGCCGACAGAACCCAGAACATTCCGGATCGGGCTAAACCCCACCTCACCACGGCCGACAGGACCTTAACATTTGCCAGAAGGGCAAATAAACCATGCCTCCAAACTATCGTAAACGGCAGACCACACCCTGAGCTTCGTGATTGGTCGAGGGGGTGTGGGGTGAGAGGGAGAGAGCAAGAAGGTTCGAGGAGGGTAGGTTGGCCATCTTTGGTTTGCGCCTGTGAGGAGATGGCGTGGCCATTTTTATGCGGGCTGTGAGGAGAGGGTTACTGCTGCAGCGATTGAAAAGGAGTTTTGATTATTGTTGCCTTGTAAGGAAGCTTCGTGGTCGCATGTGCTTGCCCAGACGGTGGAGGAGAAAGGAGGCTGTCTCGTCTGCTCGCCTCACCACCCTTGGTGCCATCTTGTGTGCTCCGGCGCAAGAGAACCTAGCCATCGCCCCACTCTCCATGAAGAGGGCCACTTGAAGGCAAAGCTGAGTGCTGGCCGGCTAAAGGGATTTTATTTTACCATTCCCTTGTGTGTTGTGAATTCCTTGGCACACTTGAGCTCCTCACCACATACAAGCCTTTCATCCACAGCTCAATGGAATACTGCTCTCCCCTCTGGGCTAGTGCTCCTGCCTCACACCTTGCTCGGCTTCACGCTGTTGAAACCAAAGCTTTCAGAATCATTGGAATCTGATTATATTTTCATTAGCTTCATCCGACCATAGATCGACTGTAATCCACATACCCCAAAGAGGAATGACCCTTCCTGCCCCTGCCGGAGTCTGCGGGTGTACTAGTATCAACAACAACAACAACAGGCATTTTAAGGCCATTTCCCCGCAAGAGCGGGGGTTAGCCTTGCAGGCCCCATGACAATCTTCTCTATTTTGCCCTATTTCCTGCATCTCCACTTGTTAACTTGTACTTGTAAATTTACAAGTGCTAACAACAGCAGCCAGAGGAGGGGCTTGGAACATTCGGGTAAGACGCTGGGGCGGGGCTATAAAACCCTGCTCCGGGCCCCCCGAGTCAGTGAAGTCAGTCTGACCCAGAGAGAGTGAGCAGTGAGACTCGGAGCTTCAGAGAGTCAGAGTGTGCCCTAGAAGTCGTGTGGTTGAGTAAGAAGTCAGACTGTCGGAGAGTCAGAGCCCCAGTCAGAGTTCCTGTCCAAGAGGTCTGTGAACGAACGCTCTCCGCCCCCAGCTCTCTCTGTGCACGAACTATCCCTGTGCCCTGCGCTCTGCGGCTGTTAATTGCGCTTGCAAGGACTATCCCTCCCGGGGCCACAGACGCACGATCTCCCTGCACACGTGCCGAGAACACTTCGAGAGCCACGCCCGGCGAGCTGTCCGGAGCGAAAGGCGCCAAGGCGCGTTTGGAGCGCGTACTTTTCCTTCCTCCTTTTTCCTGCGTGAGTGAGTGGGCCCTTGTCCGGGGATTAAGTAAGATTGACTAAGTATCTGCTCTGTGTCTCTTCTCTTTACACTGATCACTGTATAAATTGTAAATAAACCTGTGTTCTTCCTTCCATTTGACCGTGCACGTCATTTCACACCATTGGCCTAGCATCGCACGAATAAAACCGCTCAAATCGGGTTCAATAGGAACAAGCGTTATGCCTCGGCCCCCTGTCGGGGAAGTGATGTGAGTTGACAAGGTGGAAGACGCAGAAAACATGCTATGATATGATATTTCGCTCACAAGGTTCAGACGTACGTGGAGGTGGCCATCTTGGATTTTGACGTGGCGACCCAATTTTCTATAGCGTTCTTCCTTATGCCTAGGTACACCCACACACCAGATTAGAAGTTGGTACTTCACTTATTTTTCAAGATATTCTGCTCACCAGGTTCAGACATGCATGGCGGCGGCCATCTTGGATTTTGACGTGGCGACAATTTTCAATAGCGTTCTTCCTTATGCCTAGATACAACCACACACCAGATTAGAAGTTGGTACTTCGCTTATTTTTCAAGATATTTCGCTCACAAGGTTCAGACATATATATGGTGGCGGCCATCTTGGATTTTGACGTGGCGACCCAATTTTCAATAGCGTTCTTCCTTATGCCGAGATACATCCACACACCAAATTAGAAGTTGGTACTTTGCTTATTTTTTCAAGATATTCATCTCACAATGTTCAGACATACATGGCGGCGGCCATCTTGGATTTTGACGTGGCGACCCAATTTTCAATAGCCTTCTTCCTTATGCCTAGATACACCCACACACCAGATTAGAAGTTGGAACGTCGCTTATTTTTCAAGATATTCAGCTCAAGGTTCAGACATACATGGCATCAGACATACATGGCGGCGGCCATCTTGGATTTTGACGTGGGTTGCACCCACACACCAAATTTGAATGCGGTCCTTCGCTTATGCATGCACGCACGCCCGCACGGACGGACGGACGGACGCACACAGACGGAGGGGAAAACCATAGTCTCCCTTTCGCTCCGCTGTGCGACGGGGGACAATTAACGGCACGAGTCACGTGACACGCAAACCGCTCGGCGTATCCGATTAGCGTGGCTCGTGCGAGGCCCAGTCCCCGTTCTCGTGGCGGCGTGTGTACCTAAGGTACGTTCGGGATTCAACCCGATACCCTTCCGCATGCTCGCTACGGGAGTGGCGGCTCGGCCTCGTGGACTCGAAGCTTGAAGGGGGAAAAGGGTTTCACCCCCCTCTGTACGTCGACGGGCGCGAGAGATCCGCAACAAATTGGTGTCAGGAGTGGGATAATTGGACCTAGAGTGCGCTTCACGCACTCGAAATTACGAGCGGACGAAATTTAGTTTTAAAAGCAAATTAATATTCGTACAATGGCTGGCCAAGACAGTCAAATGCCGGTGGGAGTAACAGATAGGGAAGAATTAATGGCCCAGGACCAGCAGGGACAGTTGGTAGTGGAGGAAGTTGAAGTAGGGGCGGTACCAGGGGAAGAAAATGGCGGCGCCTCGCACGTGGCGGTGGAAGCCGAGCCCGCTGTACCAGCGGGTTTTGACCTGCAGTCATTCATGACACAATTTAGCGTATACATGGCAGAGTCAAAATGTGAAAGGGATAAAATGAGTGAAGAAAGGAATAAAATGAGTGAAGATATGAAAGAAATGAGGGCGGAATCAAGGGACAATATGGAAAAGATGGCTAATCGGATGGACACCATGAGGGAAGAATCCAGGTGTAACATGGAAGGGTTGGAAAACAAAATGGATACCCAGGGGGACAAATCAAGAAAGGACATGGAAAAAATGAGAGCAGAGTCAAAAAAGGACATAAAAAGAATGGGGGAGGACATTGGGCGTAGGCTGAGCGGGAAGGTCGCGGTGGTACGTGATGAGGTGACACGGTGCGGAGAACGCATGGAGAGCGGGGTGAAGTGGAGCACAGCCAAATTGACGGGGGCTATGGCAGTAGCGACGCAAGAGGAGAGTGTAGAGGAGCCGACGATCGTCGAATTGGACAAGAAAATTTTGGGGGCGCCGGCGAAGGTTGAGTTGGAAAAGGAAATTTTAGGGGCGCCGACGATCGTCATGGTAGAAAAAGAAATAATTGGAATTAGAAAGACGGGGGTTGAAGAGACGAGGAATAAATCACAGGAGAAGGGTATGGAGCATGTACAAAGTCTGGGGTTGCACCGTGATGCCGCGCATGCTGACCAAATAAAAAGTTTGCAGGTGCTGGCGGAGAAGCAGGGGAAGGAGTGCCCCGAGGTGAGTGGCGCTAATGGCGAGAATGTGGTTGACACGAACGGGTGCTCGGCGCGCTTGGGAGAGAGGCGAGACCCGGGCGTTCGCGGAAGGCCCATTGTGCGGTGTACGAGTGAGGGTGGTACGATTCGCGAAGGGCCCATTGTGCGGTGTACGAGTGAGGGTGGTACGATTTGCGAAGGGCCCATTGTGCGGTGTGAGAGAGAGTGCGTACCGGAGTGTGTGGAGAGGGAGTGCGCACCGGAGTGTGCGAGGACAGAGTGTGAGCGAGAATGCACACCGGAGTGTGAAGAAGTGTGTACTGGAGAGTGAGGAAGAATGCACACGAGTGTGTGCGGGAAGAGTGTGCACTGGAGAGTGAGGAAGAATGCACACCGGAGTGTGTGCAGGAAGAGTGTGCACTGGAGTGAGGAAGAATGCATACCGGAGTGTGTGGAAGAAGAGTATGCACCGGAGTGTGCGAGAAGAAAGTGTGTGGGGGGCGCGTGTGCGCCTGGGTGTGCGAGTGTGGAGTGGGTCGCACAAGGTGAGGACGCGGCCCAGGCATCGACACAGACCGGGGTAGCACCTAGCGGGACGGGTAGTGTATGCGAGCCCCCGGTGAGTTGTGTGCTGCAGGGACAGGAGGGGATCGTTGCGGCGTCGGTCTCACAAGGACCGGCGTGCACGATTCGTGCCTCCGGCCCCCGCACTGTATGGTTGGTGCCGTATGGCGGCAAGGGCGATCGGCCGGGTTCAAGGGGAGGTTTGAGGGATCGGAGCCATGCACCTTGTCGGGTGCGGTGCTCTGACCGTGGCCGGTTGGGTCATCGTGCGTGGGACCGCGAGGCCCTGCGTAGGGATGGAGCCCGGCACCTGGGCCCATCAATCCCTCCCCCCTTGGATCATAAATGCCGGACGGACATCCCATACAGGCGACCAACCTCTCCCACCGCCCCCTTCCCATGCCCCCCCCCAAAGCCCTCGCCCTCTCTCAGATCTCTCGATGTCTCCATGTCTCTCGGTCCCTGCTCTCAAATGTTGTGTTTGTGTCCTTCCCCCTCTCTCCCCATCTTGTCTACCGCTCCCGATGTTATATGTTTTATGTGTCGGTTTGTCTTTCTGTGTGATTAATGTTCGCTCTTTCACGAGCCTCGATCTTGTATACCAAAAAAACAAAAACAAAAAAAAAAAAACACCCGCATGGATCGCTCGGCCCTTTGAGGTCTGGCCGTGACAAGATACATCCACATGGAGAGGCTCGTAGTTTAGAGGACTGTGGAGAGTAGTGTACCCCACGTGGGGGAATGGTCGTGTAACCATTCCTCCCATGGGGGGGCCCATGAGCATTAGTTTAGGGGGATGGCAGTGTTAGGCCCATGGAGGGGCCAGCAATGGTTGCCTCCATGGGGCACCGAAGCTAGCCGAAGAAGGGCTAGGATAAATGTTAGGGATTTAGAAGACAGTAGGGACAAGAGTTAAGTAGTGACACCTGAACTGTAGAGGGGACGTAGAGAGTTTAGGTGGTTGTTAATAAAGGGAGTGCATAGTGTAAAGGAACGACGGGGAAGCACGGGTTTTAGGGGAGAATTAGGTAGATAGATGATGCTGTGTGTTTGATGATGCATTGTGTGTGAAAAATAAATGGAATTGTGTTGAGGTGTGTGAGAAAAGTGGTGTGCAAGATATTTGGTGTGAGAATGCTTGGTGTGGAATAAAAGGTGTGGAATGCATGGTGCGAAAGAGTGAATGGGGGGAAGTGGACCCATTCGCGGAAGCCCAGGGTGGGTAGTGCAAAGCCAGGAAGAGGGCATAGGTAAATTGCATTGACATTCACACCTGTGGTGCGGGCAGTGGAACGAAGTGTTTTGGGGGTTGCATGAGACTGTGGAATGGCTGGGCATGTAGCTTAATTGGTGCGTGTAGTTATTGAGGCACTCCGCCACTGGTAGTTTGTCGGCCAGGTAAGGCCGCAGGTAGGCTCTGGGAGCCGGTTGGGATAGTGTGTGAGTGGGGCCCGAGGATCCAAGGGAAGGACCCGGGTTGCCCGATGCCAAGGTGGGCATAGAGGGGGTAAGTGCCAGGGAGGGCCTTCCCCGGTTAGGTAGTCACAGGAGCAGGCAACCTCGGGAGACGGCTTCAGTGGCGGAGGTGCGCAGGTGCGCAGGTAAGTAGACCTGCTGGTAGAGCCACACGACCCAGTCCCGAAATTGCGCGAGGGCACCGTGAGAAAATTTGTGGGGTGAGACATAAATTTGGAGGGCACCACAGTGTGAGCAATGGGAATTCGGGTTCTTAGAACCACATCGTTTAAAGAGGCCGATTGGCAGGGTACGACCCCGGGTAGTATAAAAGTGTAAATGTTAGTAGAGTAGTTAGTATATGAGAAATCCCTTCGCACAATCCATAGCCAGTCACCGAGAAGGACGAGCTCCACACCGAGGCTCTGTAAGCTGATTGAGTAGTAAGACGCATCACGACGTGGATGAGACTGTGTTTGTTCCATCCCTTCCTTCCTGGGAAGGAGTTGGGGACTAATTTGGAGACAGAGGGGGGTGTGGGAGACAAGACGTAGAGACGGATTGTAAATACAAGGGGGGCTAGGGTAGTGTAGCCAACGGTGGGGGGTATGGACGGTTTGGGACGAGCTTGCTCCGCTCGCTCTTCCGCGTCCCTCGCACCGCACCAGGCATGGTGGTGCCTGGTTACCTACCTTGTTTTTCGTGGCCACTGTGTCCTTTACGTTTTTCTTGTTGTGCCTCGTCGTCCCTCCCCACCCCAGGACCATTTTGAAGGCCGAACTGTGCAGCACCATTACACCTGTGCAGCATCCATTCTGCCGTATCGCGCCGGTGCAGCCGAACTGTGCGGCACTTTGCTGCCGAACCCACCTTGCTGCACCCTTGCTACACCTGTGCAGCCGACTTGTGCAGCACTTTGCTGCCAAACCCATTTTGCTGCACCCTTGTCACACTTATGGACCACAAGCCTTGTGGCCTCGCACCTCTGCTGTGCCGCATCTTGCTGCAACTTACCTTGCACCTCCAGACCACTTGTTGAGTGGCACTGATGCCACGCAGTTGGACCACATGAGAGTGGCCCTGTTGGCCAATAAAAAAAAAAAGTGTGTGCTATTGTGTGCCAGGAAGGAAGATGAGAAGCTTAGATGGCCCGGATGCTTCATATGGCCTGTATGCCAGTCAGGGCCAGTCGGTTTTGTTAGCCGCACACTGAAGATGCAAGATGCAAGCAGCAAGTGCCACATTGAGTGTTGTTTCTCTCCCCTCCAATTCTCTTTTTCAAAGCGCAGGTCCTGGGTCATAGAATTGTAAATAAAGTTAAGTTCTGTGTTTGTAAATATAAGAATGTGCCCACCGGCTATGTGTGTAGTTTACAAAATTCCGGAAATACCCTGGTAGTTGTGGGTGTGAGTCTGTTAGAGTAGCTGCTCAATGCATTAGGGGGGACATATCTAGTGTTAAAAATGTCGCACACATGGGTTAGAATAAGTGTTAGGGGGATTACACCTATGTGTCACACTATTGGTAAGGGTAAATTTGCATGCCAGGCTCTACCGGTCGTTCCACTGTTGGGGTCGACTCGGGACGAGTCTGGTGAGAGAGGGGGGTAGTGTTGCGGTTTTGCGAATAGAGGATAACCCCCCTCGTAGGTAGTTGCACCACAACATGTAGCCTCGCTTTGTTCAGTTATTTCTTAGTAAATGTTAAGCATAGTCTCCTTTCCTGTGTTAGTATGCGTTGAGCAGGCCAGTAAGTGTAGGCCTCAATTGGGCTAGAATGCCACGTGCTAGGCCTGGAACAAGTCCTGGAACAAGTAAGACGCTGGGGCGGGACTATAAAACCCTGCCCCGGGCCCCCCGAGTCAGTGAAGTCAGTCTGACCCAGAGAGAGTGAGCAGTGAGACTCGGAGCTTCAGAGAGTCAGAGTGTGCCCTAGAAGTCGTGTGGTTGAGTAAGAAGTCAGAGTGTCGGAGAGTCAGAGCCCCAGCCAGAGTTCCTGTCCAAGAGGTCTGTGAACGAACGCTCTCCGCCCCCAGCTCTCTCTGTGCACGAACTCTCCCTGTGCCCTGCTCTCTGCGGCTGTTAATTGCGCTTGTAAGGACTATCCCTCCCGGGGCCACAGACGCACGATCTCCCTGCTTGAGCTCCCTGCACACGTGCCGAGAATACTTCGAGGGCCACGCCCGGCGAGCTGTCCGTAGCGAACGGCACCAAGGCGCGTTTGGAGCGCGTACTTTTCCTTCCTCCTTTTTCCCGCTTGAGTGAGTGGGCCCTTGTCCGGGTTTAAGTAAGATTGACTAAATATCTGCTCTGTGTCTCTTCTCTTTACCCTGATCACTGTATAAATTGTAAATAAACCTGTGTTCTTCCTTCCATTTGACCGTGCACGTCATTTCACACAATTGGCCGAGCATCGCACGAATAAAACCGCTCAAATCGGGTTCAATAGGAATTAACGGCACGAGTCACGTGACACGCAAACCGCTCGGCGTATCCGATTAGCGTGGCTCGTGCGAGGCCCAGTCCCCGTTCTCGTGGCAGCGTGTGTACCGAAGGTACGTGGGGATTCGACCCGATACCCTTCCGCACGCTCGCTACGGGAGTGACGGCTCGGCCTCGTGGACTCGAAGCTCGAAGGGGGAAAAGGGTTTAACCCCCCTCTGTACGTCGACAGGCGCGAGGGATCCGCAACAATATGTTTGGCATGAACGAAATTGGAATCAAAATGGGCAGTATGTGGAGAGTAAGCCAGCCTTACGCCGTAATGACGTCAGATGTAATCACAGCACCCTGTCATGTGACCATATCCTCAGCTCTGATTGGTATACGTTTGAGGGGACATACATACATAGACCGGCAAATACTGTTCTAGACGGCTCTGCCCGATGGGTTATGCCAAAAAAAAAAAATATCTGAGTGGAGGATCCTCACAATAGTAATTATAGTTTCGGTCTCAACAATTTTATTTCGATCTTTTTATTTCTATTTCTTGATTTATTGTCATTAAATCTTACTTGTTGAATTTCCTGGTCGTGTTTGCATGTTTAGTGGTTTCTGTATAAACCCGTGTGTTCCATCCAGTTAAGCACTCAGTTTCCTTCTTTCCCGCGCGCGCCAAATACAACCGCCATTATTCGGCTGTTTGCCTCGGAAATTAAAGACCGTCCGGCTATTCAACTAAGACTGGTGTTCATCGGCCACGGACTTGATAATATTCTGGTTAAAGTCCAGATGCAGATCCAGCCTATTAGTGGGATATTAAAATGTAAAATGTTCAGCCTGGTGGAGGTATGTGCTACCGAGTGCCGTTCGTGTTGTTAAAGTTTTGTAGTGGTCAGTTCTGCAGCCTGGCGGAGGTATGTGCTCTACAGAGTGCTGCCATTCTATTTATTGATGTTTTATAGTTGTCAGTTCTGCCCAATTTGTTGTACAATACCATAATGGAGTACTTATTGGATTGGGTTTAGTTATGTGTGGCACTTCTGGGAGTGCAGTACGTTCTTGAATATGATCTCGCATTGAATCTGAATTGGCATTCAAGATGAAAAGCCTCAATACACCATATTTGCTCAAACTCAAACACACAGCCCGATGTGTTTAAATTTGCTGCAAGCATAGAATCATTGATCAACCTGGCAGATTGTTTAAAGCATATTCCTCCACAAAACGAACATTGCTCTCCAAAACAACAAACAACAACAACATGCATTTTAAGGCCATTTTCCCTGCAAGAGCAGGGGTTAGCCTTGCGGTCCCCATGACAATCTTCTCCATTTTGCCCTATTTTCTGCATCTCCCCTTGTTAACCCCCCTTGCCCGCATTTCTTCTTCCACCATCTTTATCCAAGTCGTTCTCGGTCTTCCCCATCCTCTACTGCCTTCTACATTCATTTCCATCACTCTTCTCAACCAGTCACTTTCATCCTTCCTCAACACATGACCAAACCATCTCAACCTGTTTCTCTTCACAGCATCAATCACAGGCTCTATTCCCATCATCTTTCACAATTCATCATTTGTCTTCCTCTCTCTCAACGATACTCCACACATCCACCAAACCATTCGCATTTACACCCTTTCCAGCCTTCGTTGCTGCTCTACGTTCATTACCCATGTCTCGCTCCCATAAATCATAACACTTCTCACACATGCAGCATACACCTTTCCCTTCAGCTTCAACGACACTCCCCTCCTCATCAGCACGCCACTCAGTTCCAGAAACTTCTTCCATGCACATCTCACTCCAGCAACCGTTGCCGAGTCTGATCCACCTTCTCCATTCAGCACGTCTCCGAGGTAGCAAAATGTTTTCACACCTTCCAGCTTCACGCCGTCTCCAAGATCCAACTCAACATTTCCTCCATCTGCAGCTCCCTCTGTGCACACCTTACATTTGAATGTAGCTGCCACACTGGGTAATGACCCTCTCAGACCACTACATTTTTGATGAACCCACTCAGCGCACATTGTACATTGAATGGAGTTCACTCAGACACCGTTCCTGCACACAGCACACGGCCACTTCCCAGTTATTTCCACCTCACCACATGCTTTACCACTTGCCATTACCTTCGTCTTTCCGATATTCACCTTCAGACCTTTTGTCTCCATACATTCCTTCCACTTGTTCATCTTTTCCTTCAGTCCATCCATACTTTCCGCAATCAACACCAGATCATCTGCATACAACAACTCCCACGGGAAACCCTCCTTTACGTTCTGAGCCAGCACCTCCATCACAGCTACAAATAGTAGTGGACTTAGTACCGACCCCTGATGCACTCCCACCTTCACCTCAAACTCACCACTGTTCCCGTCCTTCGTCCTTACAGATGTGCGCTCTTTTGTACATTGCCATCACTACTCTGATCAACCATTCCTCCACTCCTAACTTCCTCAATGCCCATGTCACTACTTCGCATGAAACCCTATCGAATGCTTTCTCCAGATAAACAAACCCAAGAAACAACTTCTTCCTCTTCTCCATGTACTTCTCCTGCAACTGCCTTACAATAAAAAGCACGTCTGTCGTTCCTCTTCCTGGCATAAATCCAAACTGCATTTGGTCACTCTTCACTTTCTTCCTTATCCTCCTCTCCAACACCCTTTCCAATACCTTCATTCCATGCTCCAATAACTTTATCGCACGGTACAAGCCACACTCCAGAGGGTCACCTTTCCCCTTGTATAGAGGGACGAGGGTACTCAGTTCACAATCCACTGGAATGTGGCCTTCTTTCACCACCAGATTACAGATCTCTGTCATTCTCTTCACACCCCAACTTCCTGCTGCCTTCAACATATCTCCCACAACTCCTGTCCAAAAAAATTAAAATCATTCAACCCACACACCTTCACATTCTTGCATACACGCAAACACGCAGCAAAGCATCTATGGGTGGAAGAGGATACAGTACTCGTGGCAAGCTATTGTCACGAGTTCGGTGTCACGACTCCACTTGAAACAATTCTTAATGCAATTTTTAAAGCGCAAATTTTTAACGCACTATTTAAAACGCAATTTTAAAACACAATATGTGAATTTATACATGAAAGGTGGATTTAAACATGAAACGCAAATTTAAACGCAATATTTAAACCATCCATTTTCATTCTTTGGAGAATCTAAGAGCTTTTAATGGTCAGGCAGGTATTGAAATGCATAATTTGCTTGAAAACAAGACCGAAAGTCTAACGGCGGCGTAGCCGGGCTTGTTTGATACTTTAGTTGAAGAGTATAGTATGACTGGGTGGAGATACCAGTTAGCAAATAATGTAAGTATTAAATTATTTTAATTATAAGTACTCGAAGTCTCTAAGCTGTCTGTCACCATGGAAGCGAAGAGATTGCATCAAGACACCGATTTATTTTATATGTTGGTCAGTTAGTCACCACTATCAAAGTGACCTCAGCACCATCCCGACACACACCACAGTGTGTGTTACGAAATTAGGTGTTTTACGGCAGCCGGAGTGCAAATCCTGCCACCAACCTCCGTGAGAGAGGACCCAGTGAGTTGGTCCTCATTTTGCCGACCTCGGAAGGATGACAGGCTGAATCAACCTGATCTGGTGTTAATTCAACAGCTGACCGGGATTCAAACTCAGGACCCCAGGATCCCAAGCCCTCCACCATAACCGTTAAGCCAACACCAGGCTTAAGGGGGTCGGAGACAGTCATAAGAAATGCTTCAATGTTTGAAGAGCCCTTAATCAAAGTTTTAATTATACATGATCTGGGGGTATGCACCTCCCCCCCCCCCCCACCCCACCCCGTCATATATCATCACCCTGTTGTCATAATTTCAGTTCCCCCCAATCATCAAGTGTGATAATTTGCCCCAACCAGGTATATGACGTAATATATGAATGTTCCCTAAAGGATGTTGAAAAACATAACTGGCAAAGCCAAATGGCATTACATTCTACCTTTCAGAAGTACAAACCACCGGCACCGTTTACAAACCACCGGCACCGTTTACAAACCACCGGAACCGTTTACAAACCACCGGCACCGTTTACAAACCACCGGCACCGTTTACAAACCACCGGCACCGTTTACAAACCACCGGCACCGTTTACAAACCACCGGCACCGCTTACAAACCACCGGCACCGCTTACAAACCACCGGCACCGCTTACAAACCACCGGCACCGCTTACAAACCACCGGCACCGCTTACAAACCACCGGCACCGCTTACAAACCACCGGCACCGCTTACAAACCACCGGCACCGCTTACAAACCACCGGCACCGCTTACAAACCACCGGCACCGCTTACAAACCACCGGCACCGCTTACAAACCACCGGCACCGCTTACAAACCACCGGCACCGCTTACAAACCACCGGCACCGCTTACAAACCACCGGCACCGCTTACAAACCACCGGCACCGCTTACAAACCACCGGCACCGCTTACAAACCACCGGCACCGCTTACAAACCACCGGCACCGCTTACAAACCACCGGCACCGCTTACAAACCACCGGCAACGCTTACAAACCACCGGCAACGCTTACAAACCACCGGCAGCACTTACAAACCACCGGCACCACTTACAAACCACCGGAACCGTTTACAAACCACCGGCACCGCTTAAAAAAAATCACCGGCACCCCTTAAAAAAAACACCGGCACCGCTTCAAAAAACCACCGGCACCGCTTCAAAAAACCACCGGCACCGCTTAAAAAAACCACCGGCACCGCTTAAAAAAACCACCGGCACCGCTTAAAAAAACCACCGGCACCGCTTAAAAAAACCACCGGCACCGCTTAAAAAAACCACCGGCACCGCTTAAAAAAACCACCGGCACCGCTTAAAAAAACCACCGGCACCGCTTAAAAAAACCACCGGCACCGCTTAAAAAAACCACCGGCACCGCTTAAAAAAACCACCGGCACCGCTTAAAAAAACCACCGGCACCGCTTAAAAAAACCACCGGCACCGCTTTAAAAAACCACCGGCACCGCTTTAAAAAACCACCGGCACCGCTTAAAAAAACCACCGGCACCGCTTAAAAAAACCACCGGCACCGCTTTAAAAAACCACCGGCACCGCTTAAAAAAACCACCGGCACCGCTTAAAAAAACCACCGGCACCGCTTAAAAAAACCACCGGCACCGCTTAAAAAAACCACCGGCACCGCTTAAAAAAAACCACCGGCACCGCTTAAAAAAACCACCGGCACCGCTTCAAAAAACCACCGGCACCGCTTCAAAAAACCACCGGCACCGCTTAAAAAAAACCACCGGCACCGCTTAAAAAAACCACCGGCACCGCTTAAAAAAACCACCGGCACCGCTTAAAAAAACCACCGGCACCGCTTAAAAAAACCACCGGCACCGCTTAAAAAAACCACCGGCACCGCTTAAAAAAACCACCGGCACCGCTTAAAAAAACCACCGGCACCGCTTTAAAAAACCACCGGCACCGCTTAAAAAAACCACCGGCACCGCTTTAAAAAACCACCGGCACCGCTTTAAAAAACCACCGGCACCGCTTTAAAAAACCACCGGCACCGCTTTAAAAAACCACCGGCACCGCTTAAAAACCACCGGCACCGCTTAAAAACCACCGGCACCGCTTACAAACCACCGGCACCGCTTGCAAACCACCGGCACCGCTTTAAAAAAACCATCGGCACCGCTTTTAAAAAACCACCGGCACCGCTTAAAAAAACCACCGGCACCGCTTACAAATCACCGGCACCGCTTGCAAACCACCGGCACCGCTTTAAAAAAACCATCGGCGCCGCTTTAAAAAAACCACCGGCACCGCTTAAAAAAACCACCGGCACCGCTTAAAAAAACCACCGGCACCGCTTAAAAAAACCACCGGCACCGCTTGCAAACCACCGGCACCGCTTGCAAACCACCGGCACCGCTTGCAAACCACCGGCACCGCTTACAAACCACCGGCACCGCTAAAAAAAAACCACCGGCACCGCTTACAAACCACCGGCACCGCTTACAAACCACCGGCACCGCTTACAAACCACCGGCACCGCTTACAAACCACCGGCACCGCTTACAAACCACCGGCACCGCTTACAAACCACCGGCACCGCTTTAAAAAACCCACCGGCACCGCTTTAAAAAAAACCACAGGTACCGCTTTAAAAAACCACCGGCACCGCTTAAAAAAACCACCGGCACCGCTTAAAAAAAACACCGGCACCGCTTTAAAAAACCACCGGCACCGCTTAAAAAAACCACCGGCACCGCTTAAAAAAACCACCGGCACCGCTTAAAAAAACCACCGGCATCGCTTTAAAAAAAAACCACCGGCACCGCTTAAAAAAACCACCGGCACCGCTTAAAAAAAACACCGGCACCGCTTAAAAAAACCACCGGCACCGCTTAAAAAAACCACCGGCACCGCTTAAAAAAACCACCGGCACCGCTTAAAAAAACCACCGGCACCGCTTAAAAAAACCACCGGCACCGCTAAAAAAAAAACCACCGGCACCGCTTTAAAAAAACCACCGGCACCATTAAAAAAACCACCGGCACCGCTTAAAAAACCCACCGGCACCGCTTAATAAAACCACCGGCACCGCTAAAAAAAAAACCACCGGCACCGCTTTAAAAAAACCACCGGCACCGCTTTAAAAAACCACCGGCACCATTAAAAAAAACCACCGGCACCGCTTAAAAAAACCACCGGCACCGCTTTAAAAAACCACAGGCACCGCTTACAAAGCACCGGCACCCCTTACAAAGCACCGGCACCGCTTACAAAGCACCGGCACCCCTTACAAAGCACCGGCACCCCTGACGATCCACCAGCACCTGAAAGTGAAACCAATTCCCAGCAGCCAGACCGTGATTATCCCTGGTAATGTGGATGTCCGACTCCGTGGGCGTATCGTGACGGTGAAAGGGCCGCGTGGTGTACCGGTACTGACGAGGAGGCTCAACCACTGCAACCTTGAAATGACTCATTAAAAAAAGTTGGTCAGTTCAGTGGTCGAAAATTACGACCACTGAAGATTAAGATAACCAGAGAAATTAAAGTTTTATTTATTTCACGTCGTCCTCTCTCCAAGGTATATAGTTCGTTATTAAAGTCCAAGGTACATTTAATATTTATTCATCACTTCCCTTATTTATATTATAATGTAACTCACGCTCTCCCCGAACCACGACTCATCAGTCATCACAAACCTTCTCCATGTTGAACTTCCTCCTGACCGAATCCCTCGGAACGAATTGTGGATCCGATTCCACTCCTTAAAAAACATAGAACCACAAACAGGAACCGACATGCCATGTTTCTCCGAGGCCTGAACAACGTTTGCACCGCTTCGGTGGATTAAACCCTTAGGAGAAACACCACCATATGCACCGCCCCTCGTTGCTCATTACATGCACACCGAGAAACCTCCCCACCCCAGTCCCCAACCAGCCCCACCACAGTCCCCAACCAGCCCCACCACTCTTTAAACTACGCTACGCCCCTCCCCTCACTCCGTCGCCGTCCACACCCTTTAATCCCCGCCCCTCCACTCACTCCACCCATTAACTCTTACTAGAGCGTGCCCGTACGTGGGTGCAAAAAAACATGCGTGCAAACAACAACAACAAAAAAAAACTTTGAAACCACGTGGCAGTAACGACCACAGAACCCCCCCCCTCTATTTACATGAAATGGTTTGGTCCATTCGCAAAGCCAAAGCGAACGGCTTGCGAGTACGGTAGAACCCCCCCCTCTATTTACATGAAATGGTTCGGTCCATTCGCAAAGCCAAAGCGAACGGCTTGCGTTACTTTTACTAATAGCTCGGTAACTACTTCTCCGATTAATATGAAACCTTGAAAAGGCACATCCTCGGGTCCCCAGCAATATACCTGGCAAGTTTCAAGTATATCGGACCCGTGGTTGTCGAGAAACAGCGGTCACAGACACACAGACACACAGACACACACACACACACACAGACACACACACATACACACAGAGATTACTGGAATTATAGATAGATATTTCCACTAAAAACAAAACAAAAACTTCTTTTTTTTAAATGTAAAAATGAGAGCGATTAAATCTCAAAAAAATAACCCAACAAGGTAGGAATGACACCACAATCCTCTTATGGATTACCATAAAGACATCTTTTGACGTTGTTCCATCACAATTCCACAACAAAAGTAAACCGTCGAAAGATGTTGACAAACAAATTGGTTGTTGGATCATCTTGCTCAATAAACAAACAAGAAGACGTCATGCAGATCACGATACTTGCAAAATCCACCCCCCCCCCCCCCCCCCTCTGAAAAAAGGTTGCAATTGATTCAGCAAATTGTCCATTTCATCAAGATTAAATTGACTATCTTGATCAAAGCTCGGGTCAACAGGATGAAAAGTTACGATTTTCAGATGAAAATTGATGGTTTTGGAAGTTTGACCTTAAGTTGACCTTTTGACCTCAAATATAGTTTGCTTTCCAATTTAGTGACTCAATATGCAAATGCTGTTCAATTTTCAAGTCAATCGGATGGAAATTGACGGTTTTTAACATGAAAATTGATGATTTTGGAAGTTTGCCCTTGAGTTGACCTTTGACCTCAAAAATAGTTCGTTTTCCAATTTAGTGTTCAATATACAATTGTTATTCAATTTTCAAGTCAATCGGATTAAAAATGACGATTTTAGAAATTCGACCTCCAGATGACCTATGACCTTTGACCTCAACATCAATAGGATTCTCATTTGTCACGACCTCTACAGCTTGGTGAAGTTTCATGACGATCAGTTTAGAATTTTGACCTGCAGGCCAGTGACAAACAGACAGACAAACAAGAAGACGTCATGCAGAGCACGAGACTTGCAAAATCCACCCCCCACCCCCCCTCCCCATGAAAAAAGGTTGCAATTGATTCAGCAAATTGTTAATTTCATCAAGATCAAAATTGACAATCTTGATCAAATCTCGGGTCAATAGGATGAAAATTGATGATTTTTCAGCTGAAAGTTTTATTTTTTATTTTTTGTATTCAAGAATCGAGGCTCGTGCAAGAATCGAGAATACGTCGAGGCTCGTGAAAGAGCTAATATTAATCAAACAAAAAGTCAAAACGACACATAAAACACAAAATAAGGGGAGTGGTAGACAAGATGGGGAGAGAGGGGGAAGGACACAAACACAACATTTGAGAGCAGGGACATTGGGAGAACTGTGGGGAGGGAGAGGGCTTGGGGGGGAGGTGGGAGAGGTATAAAACATATGGACACTGCAAGGACTTCCAGGAAAGAAGTTGGAATTTCAAAAAAGTGGATCTGGGGTTAATTAGCGGGGGTAGAAAAGATCAAGGTTTTAGATGGAGGAAGATAAGAGATGGTGGTGAACAGCTGTTTTAAACACCTGGAGGGAGGGTGGGATTAAAGGGAGTGGGGGAGTTTGTTCCAGAGGCAGGATAAAAGGGGAATGAAAGAGTGAAGGTGAGCAGAGAGCCTAGATTTTGGCAGGTTAACAATAAGAGGGTTGCTGGCAGATCTTGTGTGACCTGTAGGAATATTAGGGGGACAGAGCACAGAGAGAGCTGGGGGAGCAAGGCTGGAGAGGAGTCGGTAGAAAACAGAAAGACCATCAACCTGCCTGCGGTGAGTGAGTGAAAGGCCCTCAGAGTTAGAACTAACTAACTCAAATCGCAGGAGATTCCAATGATTCTGAAAGCTTTGGTTTCAACAGCGTGAAGCCGAGCTAAGTGTGAGGCAGGAGCACCGGCCCAGAGGGGGGGAACAGTATTCCATTGAGCTGCGGATGAAAGCCTTGTATGTGTTGAGGAGCTCAGGTGTGCCAAGGAAGGACTTCGCACGACCGAGGATGCCCAGTCGGCGACTGGCTTTGGAGGCCAGATTGGAAATGTGGTTTTCCCAAGAAAGATCAGGGCAGATAGAGAGACCCAAAAGCTTGAGCGACAGAACTTCTTGGAGAGGATTGTTGAGAAAGTACATGGGAGGGTTTTCCAGTCGGTCTTTTCGGAGAGACATCATAAGAATGTGAGATTTGTCAGGATTGAAAGACATGTTCCACTTGTTTGGCCAGTCTGTGATTTTATCCAGGTCGTTAGAGAGTGAGGAGGCTGCAGACTGCCGATCTGAAGGATGAGGAATGGAGCGGCAGAGAGTGGAGTCATCAGAAAAGAGATGGAGGATTTTCAAGCGAGTCGGAGAGATCATTGATGAAGACCAGAAAAAGCACAGGGCCCAGACCACTACCTTGAGGAACTCCAGCCAAAACAGGCAGGGGAGATGAGACAAATCCATTCAGGGCCACACGTTGACTATGACCAGAGAGGAAGTCCGCCAGCCATGCGTGGAGATTTCCATAGATACCATAGGAGGAGAGTTTGGTGAGCAGAGCTGGGTGCCAGACCGTATCGAACGCACATGATATGTCAAGGAAGACAGCTCTGATTTCATGTTTGGCATCGAGGACCTCCATCCATTGTTGAGACAGCAGAAGCAGCATGTCCAGAGTAGAGTGACCTGGTCTGAAACCAAATTGATGATCAGAGATCAAGCCATTGGAGAAGAGGAAGGATTTGATATCCAAAGCAATGATGGATTCCATGACTTTGCTGATAATTGGGAGCAGGCTGATTGGTCTGTCGTTGCAGGATCTGTTTTTGCACCTTTTTTGTGTAAAGCGGTAATGTTTGCTGATTTCCAAGATGCTGGCAGATGACCTTGAGTAAAAGAGAGGGTGAAAAGAACAGAGAGAGGGTGAGATAGAGCGGCAGAGCAGGATTTTAGGACCCGTGGGCTGATGCCGTCTGGTCCAGTTGCAGAATCAGAATCGAGGTTTGACAAAAACTTCGCTGTCTGACAACATGATCAACTTCTACGTACTCATCCCAACTCTCTCTTCCTCATACGTGGTGATTTCAATTGTTACCATGCAACTTGGCTGGGTGTGGTTTCCTCTCTCACCAGCCATGCACCTCAGCAAAGGACTTCTGCAACTCATTGGGATTGACACAATCTGTCAATTTCCCGACCTGGATCTAAGTCAATGGAGTATCTTCTCTTCTCGACTTGATTATGACAAACTTCCCTGCAAATGTCTGCTGCTCGTCTTCTGCTCCAATCGGTTCTTCTGATCACGTGCTTGTTAAAGTGAACATATCTCTGGCCATTCTCAGAGAGCCTCCTCAGTATCGACGAGCCTGGCATTTCACTCAGGCCTACTGGCACGGTCTGCAAGCAGCCATCAATCATCTGGACTGGTTGATTGATGATTGTTGATGATGAAAGTTGATGATGAAAGTTGATGATTTTGGAAGTTTGATCTTGAGTAGACAGACCTTTGACCCTTTGACCTGAAAATAGTTTTTTTTCCCCAATTTAGTGACTCAATATGCAAATGCTGTTAAATTTTAAGTCAATTGGATGAAAATTGATGATTTTCGAAGTTTGACCTTGAGTTGACCTTTTGACCTCAAAAATAGAAGGCTTTCCAATTTAGTGACTCAATGTACAAATGCTGTTCAATTTTCAAGTCAATTGCATTAAAAATGGCGATTTTAGAAATTTGACCTCCAGATGACGTTTAACCTCAAAATTAATAGACTTCTCAATCGTGACAACCTCTACAACTTGCTGAAGTTTCGTGACGATTGCTTTGGAATTGTGACCAGTAGGCCGGCGACACACAGACAAACAAACAAACAGACAGAATAACAAACGCAACCGACCAATATACATGTACTTGAAAAATCTTCGATTTTGCAAGTAATTAAAAGTAAAACAATGTCCAACAATGGATGGAGATCCTCAACGCCAAACAGGAAATCAGAGCTGTCTCCCTTAGCATATCTCGTGCCTTCAATATGGTCTGGCACCCCGCTCTCCTCACCACACTCTCCTCCTATGGTATCCATGGAAATCCCCACGCATGGATTGCGGACTTCCTCTCTGGTCGAAGGCAACGTGTGGCCCTGAATGGATTTCTCTCATCTCCCCTGCCTGTTCAGGCTGGAGGTCCCCAAGGCAGTGTTCTGGGCCCTGTGCTTTTTCTGCTCTTCATCAATGATCTCTCCAACTCCCTGGAAAATCCTCTCTATCTCTTTGTTGATGACTCCACTCTCTGCCGCTCCATACCTCATCCCTCAGATCGACAGTCTGCAGCCTCCTCACTCTGTGCAGACCTTGACAAAATCACAGACTGGGCAAACAAGTGGAACATGTCTTTCAATCCCGACAAATCTCACACTCTTACTATGTCTCTCCGAAAAGACCGACTAGACAACCCTCCCATCTACTATCTGAACAATCCTCTTGAAGAAGTTCTGTCACTCAAGCTTTTGGGTCTCACTATCTGCCATGATCTTTCCTGGGAAAATCACATTTCCATGTTGGCCGCCAAAGCCAGTCGCCGACTGGGCATCTTCCGTCGTGCGAAGTCCTTCATTGGCACACCTGAGCTCCTCAACACATACAAGGCTTTTATCCTCAGCTCAATGGAATACTGCTCTCCCCTCTGGGCTGGTGCTCCTGCCTCACACCTAGCTCGTCTTCACGCTGTTGAAACCAAATCTTTCAGAATCATTGGAATCTGCCGCGATGAAGCGAACTCCGAGGGCCTTCCACTCACTCACCGCAGGCAGGTTGGAGGTCTTTATGTCTTCTACCGACTCCACTCCTGCCTAGCTCCCCCATCTCTGTCTGTGCTCTGTCCCCCAGATGTTCATAAAGGTCGCACAAGATCTGCCTGCAACCCTCTCCTGGTGAAATTGCCAAAATCAAGACTCTCTGCTCACCTTTACTCTTTCATTCCTCCCTTCTTCTGCCTCTGAAACAAACTCCCTCACTCCCTTCAATCCCACTCCTCCCTCCAGGTCTTTAAAACAGCTGTTCACAACCATCTCTTATCTTCCCCCATCCAAAACCTTGATCTTTTCTACCCCCCCCCCCCCGCTAATTTAACCCCAGATCCACTTTTTTGAAATACCAACTTCTTTCCTGGAAGTCCTTGCAGTGCCCTTGTGTTTTATACTTCTCCAACCCCCCACCCCCTTCCCACGCCTCCTCCCCCAAGCCCTCTCCCTCTCACAGATCTCCCGATGTCCTGCTCTCAAATGTTGTGTTTGTGCTTCCCCTTCTCTGCCCATCTTGTCTACCGCTACCATTATCATATGTTTTGTGTGTCTGTTTGCATTTTTTGTGTGATAAATGTTAGCTCTTTCACGAGCCTCGATCCTGCATACAAAATATATATATATATTGTTTTATACCGTGTACCCCTTCCCTCCCCCTCCCGCCCTCTCCCTTCCACAGATCTCCCGATGAACCTGTTCTCTTCTGTTGTACTTGTGTGCTTCCCTCTCTCTCCCCATCTTGTCTCCCCCTCAGTAGATTGTGTTATGTGTCCGTTTATGTTTTTCATGTTGTATGTGTTAATGTATGTTTAATGTGCTAGCTCTTACACGAGCCTCGATCTTGTATACAAAAAAAAAAATTGATTATTTTGCATGCTATTTGTTTAATCAGATTCATCTTTATCTATTAATTATTAGAACTTGGATTAAGATGTGATCACATTTTAGGTCAAATTTATGCAGAAATACAGAAAATTCTAAAGGATTCACAGACTTTTTCTCACAACTCTACATCATAGGAGTGGAGGAATTGTCGTACCAGTTGCGTATTTTATTATTATTATTGTTATTTTTAATTGTTGAAGTGCTCCAGGCATGGACTGTATATAGCCCAGACGCGCTTTTCATTGTGAGGCAGTTGCAGGAGAAGTACATGGAGAAGAGGAAGAAGTTGTTTCTTGGGTTTGTTGATCTGGAGAAAGCATTCGATAGGGTTCCACGCAAAGTATTGGCATGGGCAATGAGGAAGTTAGGAGTGGAGGAATGGTTGATCAGAGTAGTGATGGCAATGTACAAAAGAGCACGCACAGCTGTAAGGACGAAGGACGGGAACAGTGGTGAGTTTGAGGTGAAGGTGGGAGTGCATCAGGGGTCGGTACTAAGTCCACCACTATTTGTAGCTGTGATGGAGGTGCTGGCTCAGAACGTAAAGGAGGGTTTACCGTGGGAGTTGTTGTATGCAGATGATCTGGTGTTGATTGCGGAAAGTATGGATGGACTGAAGGAAAAGATGAACAAGTGGAAGGTATGTATGGAGACAAAAGGTGTGAAGGTGAATATCGGAAAGACGAAGGTGATGGCAAGTGGTAAAGCATGTGGTGAGGTGGAAAGAACTGGGAAGTGGCCGTGTGCTGTGTGCAGGAAGGGTGTCGGAGTGAACTCCATTCAGTGTACAATGTGCGCTGAGTGGGTTCATCAAAAATGTAGTGGTCTGAGAGGGTCATTAACCAGTGTGGCAGCTACATTCAAATGTAAGGTGTGCACAGAGGGAGCTGCAGATGGAGGAAATGTTGAGTTGGATCTTGGAGACGGCGTGAAGCTGGAAGGTGTGAAAACATTTTGCTACCTCGGAGACGTGCTGAATGGAGAAGGTGGATCAGACTCGGCAACGGTTGCTCGAGTGAGATGTGCATGGAAGAAGTTTCGGGAACTGAGTGGCGTGCTGATGAGGAGGGGAGTGTCGCTGAAGCTGAAGGGAAAGGTGTATGATTGTAGGCCGCAGGTTTAGTAGTGGACGGGGAAGACCGAGAAAGACTTGGCTAAAGATGGTGGAAGAAGAAATGCGGGCAAGGGGGTTAACAAGGAGAGATGCAGAAAATAGGGCAATATGGAGAAAATTGTCATGGGGCCCGCAAGGCTAACCCCTGCTCTAGCAGGGAAATTGGCCTTAAAATGCATGTTGTTGTTGTTGTTGTTGAGGCCAGGCCTGAAATAAAATATCTGCAGAAAGAGAAATAAAAGAGAGAGAATGTAAGGGTATGTTCAATCTCAGGATTGAAAATAAGTAAGAAAAGTTTATGATGAAAAGTGTGTGATGTTTGTTTGCGAGAAAGAGAGGTTGAAGCTATCCCAGTAGCGATAGTTTGAGTGAGACAGAAAGTAAGACCATCAATCCTGACACGGAGAGTGTAAGATGGTCCGGGCACCAATTTAACGCTCCTAAGTCCGAACGGTAGTACTACCCTGAGCGGTTGCTGTCTGCAACCTACTACCTAAAAAACAACCTACAACCAACTACTACTAACCTGAGCGGTTGCTGTCTACAACCTTCTACCTAAAAAACAACCTACAACCTACTACTACTACTACCCTGAACGGTTGCTGTCTACAACCTACTACTACTACTACTACTACTACTACTACTACCACTGGCTACTACTACGACTACTACTACTACTACCCTGAACGGTTGCTGTCTACAACCTACTACTACTACTACCCTGAACGGTTGCTGTCTACAACCTACTACCTCAAAAACAACCTACAACTACTACCCTGAACGGTTGCTGTCTACAACCTACTACTACTACTACCCTGAGCGGTTGCTGTCTACAACCTACTACTACTACTACCCTGAGCGGTTGCTGTCTACAACCTACTACCTAAAAACAACCTACAACCTACAACTACTACCCTGAACGGTTGCTGTCTACAACCTACTACTACTACTACCCTGAGCGGTTGCTATCTACAACCTACTACTACTACTACCCTGAGCGGTTGCTGTCTACAACCTACTACCTAAAAACAACCTACAACCTACAACTACTACCCTGAGCGGTTGCTCTCTACAACCTACTACTACTACTACCCTGAACGGTTGCTGTCTACAACCTACTAACTCAAAAACAACCTACAACTACTACCCTGAACGGTTGCTGTCTACAACCTACTACTACTACTACTACCCTGAGCGGTTGCTGTCTACAACCTACTACCTAAAAACAACCTACAACCTACAACTACTACCCTGAACGGTTGCTGTCTACAACCTACTACTACTACTACCCTGAGCGGTTGCTCTCTACAACCTACTACTACTACTACTACCCTGAGCGGTTGCTCTCTACAACCTACTACCTAAAAAACAATCTACAACCTACTACTACTACTACTACCCTGAACGGTGTGTGTGTTTGACCGCTATGCACTCCTGAACCGCTGGATGGACTGATATGTGAACTGATGATTGTACTGAGGGGTGCCCGGGCAGGTTTTTGGCGGTAAAAAAAAAACCTAAATTTATTGTGCATGGGGTGCACATTGGAGGGGAGCGCCCCCAAGTAAATGTGTATTGCATATCACCACTTTTACAAGCCATTCCATTTGCAATTCTGGGGAAATTAACCTGTTCATAAGGACAAATTAATCTTCCAAAAAAACCTCCCTTGTCCTTTCCATCGGATTTCTGTTCGCAATTCTGTGAAAATTAAACAGTAATGATGAATTAATTTTCAAACTAGAACGCCGCTCAGTAGAGCGCATACTCCCGCCGTGGGTCAAGTTGGAATAGTACGATTTCACAAAAGTTTGACGGAGTAGTTCAGTGACAACACAAGACAAGACAAGACAACACAAGACAGACACTGCACAGATATATATTTAGAATATATAGAAGATAATGTTTAAAAAAAAACAAGGCAATTTCACTGACATTTTCGGATTCAGCGTTCAATTCTATATAAGTGAGTGTATTTTGAGGCATGTGTGACCTCAAATAAAATTGTAAGCCAGAAAACGTCGTTTCATTCCTTAGGGATACAACATGTAAAACTGGCCCAAACGTGAAAACAAAACTCGCTCATTTTAAGTCGTGAAAGCTAATGCGACCACTCATTCTTCTGGGAAGAATCCCGTGCACATGCTTGTCACACTTATAACTCACCTAAGTCTTTAGAAGTTCATCAAATACTGACACCGCGATTGACATTCGCTGAGGTAAATGTTGATATCTCTTCTGAGGTAACAAAAAAAAATAAATAAATAAATAAAAATAACAGTTTTAAAGCATTACACGTATCAAATGATACATTTTATGAAACGGGGAAACCTAATATACACTTTGGTGGTTTAAAAATGACAGAATATGTCTTTATTAGAAAACAAAAAAGAACCTTGAAGACGACGCTGCTAACAAAATACACCGCTCTAACGCATAACCACGAGTTTAAACTACATTTACAACAAATATGAAAACTATTTTCATATCACAATATAAAATACAGAATATATAGAAGATAATGTTAAAAATAAATGAGCCCTGTCTTCCAATGGTAAACAATCCTTCAAAAAATTCCTGGATCCGGAATATGCTGAGCTTCACCAAAAACTAATCAATTCTTCCTTATCCCAAGGGCAATCATCCCACCAACTTTCATCCAAATCCGTTCAGAACTTTTCCAGATATCTTGTTCACAAACACACGAACACACACGAACACACACGCACACACACACGGACACACACGGACACGATCGAATGCATTACTCCCTGGCGGGAGTAACAAACAACTTCAACCAGAAAAGGTAGCGCAATGGGTAGTGTCAGCTTTAAGTCTGGAAGGTCGGTGATTCAATCCCTGGCCGAATCATATTGGAACGTGGATCTACACAATAAAACCGAAAAGGTCTGTTTGTTCGCTGTAAATTAACATAAACCTACATCGTCAATGCAACACACACACACACACACACACACACACACACACACACACACACACACACACACACACACACACACACACACACACACACACACACACACACACACACACACACACCCTCTGTCAGGAATCATCACAGAATTGATGTACCAGCATCCAACACAACAAGGAGGTTTAGAGGCAGAACAAAAGGGATTGACAAAAGAGGTTGTTATGAAACAATTGACCACCTAAAACTGAGCAAGGCCATCATCATCATACTAAAATACACAATTTGGTGTCTGTCTGTCTGACGATTTTTGACCGCGATACATTAGATCGTTATGTATCCAATCTCAACCAAACTTAACAGGAGGAGTCAGGGTCACACAATAAAGGTTGTAGTGTAGCGGTTACCGCTGGATGCACACAATCGCCTTGCACCGGCCAGAACACGGCCAGACGCGCCTCTCCCGGGCATGCCCGGACTCACTGTTCCCGGGCACGCCCGAACCTCCCGGGCACGCCCGGTCTCGCCTTTCCAGGGCTCGCCCAGAGCGTCCGGGCATGCCCGCTATCGCCTTTTCAGGGCTCGCCCAGAGCGTCCGGGCATGCCCGCTATCGCCTTTCCAGGGATCGCCCAGAGCGCCCGGGCACGCCCAGCCTCGACTTGCCAGGCCGCAGCCAAACACGCCCGGGCAGGTCAAGACTCGCCTTTCCAAGGCTCGCCCTTGACACCCGGGCATGCCCGGTATAGCTTTTGCCGGGCAAACTTCCCGACATAAATGTGTATATATATTGCTGCCCGATAAACGGGCTTGTCAGAATACCTGAGCTGTTTTGTTTCAATAAAGCAACTCAGACGAATTCCGTCTTTGGTCGCGTCAATTCCTTCGACTCGCGTTGGAGCGCAGTTCCTTCATTGGTGACCTACCGACATGGATACGGCAGTGACGCTTAAACTGCCTACCTTCTGGGAGGCTCACGCGGCTGTTTGGTTCGCTCAGGCGGACTCTCAGTTCGCCCTGCGAGGCATCACCGCGGACGACACCCGCTTCCACCATGTTGTGGCGGCGCTCGTTTCCGCCACCAGTGCCCGCGCCTTGAGCCTCCTCAAGCACCCGCCGGCTGCTGACAAATACGACGCGCTGAAGACACTCCTCCTCGACGCTTTTGCCCTCTCACCGGCAGCACGCGCACGGCGCCTGCTCGCTCTGCCCGAGCTCGGCGACACGCGCCCGTCAGAGCGCATGGACTATATGCTCTCGTTGCTCGGTGAGCACTCTCTGGATTTTCTGTTCCGCGAGCTGTTCCTTTGCCAGCTGCCTCACCCGGTACGCCTCGCCCTGGCTGGCACGTTGATTACGGATTCCCGCGCCCTCGCCAGGGAAGCCGATAAGATCTCCTCGGCGGGCCAGCACATCGGCGCGGTTACCTGGAGCCCGCCGCCGTCCGAGGCGACGCCCACGACGCCCGAGCGCCCTGCGCGGTTGGAGGCCGAACTGCCGGTGCAACTGGCGGCCGCCACGCCGCACCGCCCGCTTCCGACACGACGGCCGGGGCCTCCACCTGACCGGGCGTGGTGTTATTACCACGCCAGGTTCGGACACAAGGCTCGGACGTGCCGGCCCCCGTGCACTTTTGGCAGGTCGGGAAACGGCCGGGCCGGCGTTCATTCCCAGCCATGAGCGCCGGCCACTCGGGCAACTTGCTGTTTATTCGGGACAAAGCGTCTGGGCGGCGTTTCCTGTGTGACACCGGCGCCCAACTGAGCGTCATACCCGCCTCCGAGCAGGACAGGCGGGACGCCGTTTGCGGCCCCTCTTTGGTCGCTGCTAATGGCTCGGCCATACGCACTTTCGGCCCACGCGTCGTCACCCTCTGCTTCGGCAGCCAGCGTTTTCAATGGACTTTTGTGACCGCCTGCGTCCCCATGGCTTTGCTGGGCGCCGACTTCCTCTGCGCGCACGGGCTGCTGGTCGACGTCAAACGTCGTCGCCTTGTCAACGCCGAGACCTTCAGCTCCCTGGCGTGCACGATGAGCAGCTCCGCGCCGACCGAACTGGCGTGCGCCCTCCCGGCAGCGAACGAGTTCGCTCGCCTGCTCGCGGAATTCCCGGCCCTCACGCGGCCGACGTTTTCGGCCGTCGCGGTGCGGCACGGGATCGAGCACCACATACCCACTACGGGCCCGCCGGTCTACGCCAGGGCCCGCCGCCTCGACCCGGCCAAGCTCGCCGTGGCGAAGGCCGAGTTCGACGCGTTGGAGCACCTCGGCATCGTGTGGCGCTCCGATAGTGCGTGGGCCTCGCCACTGCACATCGTGCCAAAGCCGGGGGGTGGATGGCGCCCGTTTGGCGACTACCGCCGTCTCAACGACGCTACCACCCCCGACAGGTACCCGATCCCGCATATTCAGGACTTTTCCGCCCGTTTGGCAGGACGGGTCATCTTTTCGAAAATTGACCTGATACGGGGCTACCACCAGGTACCTGTCCGGGCGGCCGACATCCTGAAGACGGCCGTCATCACGCCGTTCGGCCTGTTCGAATTTTTGCGGATGCCGTTTGGCCTCAAGAACGCGGCCCAGGCGTTCCAGCGCTTGATGGACGGCGTGCTGCGCGACCTGCCGTTTCTTTTCGTCTATCTGGACGATATCCTCGTCGCCAGCACGTCCCGCGCCGAGCACCTCCTCCACCTCCGAACACTGTTCGGTCGCCTCAGCGAGCACGGCTTAATTGTCAACCTGGTCAAATGCCACTTCGGCGCGACGACCGTTGACTTTTTGGGCCACCGCATCACCAAGACCGGGGCCGTGCCGCTGCCGACCAAGGTCGAGGCCATCACCACGTTCCCGCGTCCCCGTTCCATCAAGGCCCTCCAAGAGTTCCTCGGCATGGTGAATTTTTATCACCGATTCGTGCCCCGCGCTGCTCAGCTCATGCGGCCCCTTTACGAGGCCCTCCGGGGCAAGCCGGCCAAGCATGACATTGTTTGGTCCGCGGCCATGGACGCGGCCTTCGCCAGCGCCAAACGGGCCCTCGCCGACGCAACGCTGCTGGCTCACCCGGTGCTCAACGCGCCCATCGCCCTCACTACGGACACCTCCAACTACGCGGTGGGCGCCGTCCATGAGCAATGGGTGGACGGGGTTTGGCAGCCACTCACTTTTTTCAGCCGGCAACTCCGGCCGAACGAGTTAAACTACAGCACGTTCGACCGCGAGCTGCTCGGGCTATTCCTGGCCGTTCGCCATTTCCGACACCTCCTGGAGGGCCGCCCGTTCACGGCTTTCGTCGACCACAAGCCGTTGGTCTACGCAATGGCTAAGGTCACGCAGCAGCGCCACCTCTCCGCCGTGTCGGAGTTCACCACGGACATCCGGCACGTCGCCGGCAAAGACAACGCCGTGGCCGACTGTCTTTCTCGGGCCAGCGCGAATGCGGTCCACCTCGGCGTGGACTTCGTGCTCATGGCGGCCGACCAGACCACCGACGCCTCAGTGCAGGTCGATTCTGGAGGGGTGTGTGTAGGGGTTACCGCTGGATGCACACAATCGCCTTGCACCGGCCAGAACACGGCCAGACGCGCCTCTCCCGGGCATGCCCGGACTCACTGTTCCCGGGCACGCCCGAACCTCCCGGGCACGCCCGGTCTCGTCTTTCCCGGGCATGCCCGCTCTCGCCTTTCCAGGGCTCGCCCAGAGCGTCCGGGCATGCCCACTATCGCCTTTCCAGGGCTCGCCCAGAGCGTCCGGGCATGCCCGCTATCGCCTTTCCAGGGCTCGCCCAGAGCGCCCGGGTACGCCCAGCCTCGACTTGCCAGGCCGCAGCCAAACACGCCCGGGCAGGTCCAGACTCGCCTTTCCAAGGCTCGCCCTTGACACCCGGGCATGCCCGGTATAGCTTTTGCCGGGCAAACTTCCCGACATAAATGTGTATATATATTGCTGCCCGATAAACGGGCTTGTCAGAATACCTGAGCTGTTTTGTTTCAATAAAGCAACTCGGACGAATTCCGTCTTTGGTCGCGTCAATTCTTTCGACTCGCGTTGGAGCGCAGTTCCTTCAGTAGTTTAGAAGTTGCGGAAGGCGAGAAGACGAGCCATTTGGTAGGGTTCAAAGCTTGTTTATTCAAACAGGAATCTCCAGCACACTCTAAACTCGAAAGGAAGTGGTAAAGCTTTTATTAAACCAAAACCCTCTTCGCAGGGCGTGGCTCCCACAACCGCGCATGCGTCACGTCGAACAAACCAAAAGCCCGTGCACGTGGATTAGACCAAACATAAGGTAACCCGTCACATGCGGATAAGTTAACCGCGACATGCAAATAAGGTAACCGCTACATGCGCCCCCCCCCCCCCCCCCCCCCCCCAGAATTCACTCCACGGGCATGTACGTAGTTTGCAGGCACGCTCGGCAGTGCCGAGAAGGCTCGAGCAGTGCTCGGCCTCGATACGTGCAAAAAAACGCAGCCGTGGGGTTGAGCCGACGGCGAGGCTGGTCAAGTCCTCGGGGGAGGCTGCCGAGGTTCCTCGCAGGCCTCCCGAGGTTGCAGTTCGCGGTTGCAGTGCCGAGAAGGCTCGAGCAGTGCTCGGCCTCGGTGCACGCAAACAGCGGCTGAGCCAACCGAGGGGCTGGCCAAGGCCTCGGGGGAGGCTGCCGAGGTTCCTCGCGGGCCTCCCGAGGATGCAGAGTCGGAGAAGTAGTGGTGCGAGTTGCAGCTTTCTACACGCAAGCTGTAGTTGTAGAGTGTAGTTGCGCGAAGGTGACGAGCAGCCGTGCGCGCGAAGGTAACGAAGCAGCCGTGCCGCCAACGTCAGTGCGCGCGCAAGAGATGAGCAGCAGTGCCACCCACACCTCGTAACTGCGTCCCTTCGGAGGGTCCTGGGGCAGGCTCGCCCCTCCGGTCGTAGAGGAGGAGCCGAGCGCGGTGTGCGAACCACATGGCCACTCGTCGTTGCCAACTCCGGCAGTTCGATCGAAACTGCCGTGTTAGTTTGCAGCCCCCGAATCCGTTCGGGGGCAGCCGGGGTCACCAGTTTAGATGTTGCGAAGGCGAGAAGACGAGGCCATTTGGTAGGGTTCAAAGCTTGTTTATTCAAACAGGAATCTCCAGCACACTCTAAACTCGAACGGAAGTGGTAAAGCTTTTATAAAACCAAAACCCTCTTCGGAGGGCGTGGCTCCCACAACTGTGTGTGCGTCACGTCCAACAAACGAAAAGCCCGTGCACGTGGATTAGACCAAGCATAAGGTAACCCGTCACATGCGGATAAGTTAACCGCGACATGCGAATAAGGTAACGGCTACAGTAGCGAATTCATTTGCGCCCCTCCCCAAGGGCATTTTCCCGCCAATGGGGTTGTGTACTTTAAAAAAAAAAAAACAATTGTATACAAGATCGAGGCTCATGAAAGAGCTAACATTAATCACACAAAAAGTCAAACTGACACATAAAACACAAAATAAGGGGAGCGGCAGACAAGATGGGGAGAGAGGGGGAAGGACACAAACACAATATTTGAGAGCAGGGACATGAAGTGTATATCCATGATCCATGTTAAGATAGCTTTATAGTGGCATTTTGTTGGGAGCACCGGGGCAACGCCCGCTACCAGAGGTAAAATCTTATGAACCACAAACACGTTTGATTACTTTTAGAAACAGTTGCTACTGCTGTTTAACACGAAGCTGAAAGGGAGGAAACCTGGGAATTGTTGAGTTTCCAAGCAGCTTTTTGCACTGCCCTCTCCACCTCACCCCCAGGAATACCTCTGGCTACGGCTTCCCCTTCGCTCCCACCTCTTGTTCATATGTGTGTTGTACCGTCCACCAAACAGTGATGACTCCATCTACATCTCGCTGTCTGATAATATGGACCAACTTCTATCTACTCATCCCAACTCTCTCTTTCTCATAAGTGGTGATTTAAATTGTCACCATGCCAGTTGGCTGGGTGTGGGTACCTCTCTCACCAGCCATGGCTCCTCAGCAAAGGACTTCTGTGACTCACTGGGACTGACACAATCTGTCAATTTCCCGACCCGGATCTCAGTCAACGGAGCATCTTCTCTTCTGGCCTTGGTTTTGACTAACTTCCCTGAAAATGTCCGCTGCTCTTCTTCTGCTCCAATCGGCTCATCTGATCATGTGCTTGTTAAAGTGGACATCTGTCTGACCATTCTCAGGGAGCCTCCTCAGCATCGGCGAGTCTGGCATTTCACTCAGGCCAACTGGCTCGGTCTTCAAGCAGCCATCAATCATCTGGACTGGTCTCCCATCTCTACCACCTCTGACATCAACTCATCCTGGGAATTCTTCCAAAGTAAATTGCTCTCTCTCATGCACAGATTTATCCCATCTCGTCTTCAGTTGTCATACCCCTCCTCCCATCCATGGTACACGGAATCTTGTGGTGAGGCTGTTGCCCAGAAGCAACTCGCCTTCGTCTCCTGGAAAGCAAATTCGACGGAAGGAAATCTCATTTCCTTTCACAAAGCCCGAAACAAGTGTGTGTCCACCCTCAGGAGAGCCAGGAAACAATATCTCTCCGTTCTCAAGACCGAACTCTCTTATCTGTCTCCGTCTTCCAAATCCTGGTGGCATCTGGTCAAATCTGTTTCTGGTGTTTGTTCCCCTTCAATCCCCTCCCTTACCTCAAATGGCTACACAGCTGACTCCGCACGTGAAAAAGCTGAATGCCTCAACTCTGTTTTTTCCTCTAAATCTTATGTCCCAAACCCATCCCTCTCTGTACCCACCGTACCCAGTGGTACCCAGCTGCTCCTGGACTCTATGTCCTTTCCTCCTGACAAGGTGGAAAAGTTTCTGTCAACCCTCAACTCTGATTCTGCAACTGGACCTGACGGCATCAGCCCACGGGTCCTAAAATCCTGTTCTTCCCCTCTTTCACTCCCTCTCTCTGTTCTCTTCACCCTCTCTTTTGCTCAAGGTCAACTGCCATCTGCTTTGAAATCAGCCAACATCACCGCTTTACACAAAAAGGTGCAAAAACAGATCCTAGTAACTACAGACCAATCAGCCTTCTCCCAATTATCAGCAAAGTCATGGAATCCATCATTGCTTCGGATATGAAATCTTTCCTCTTCTCCAATGGCTTGACCTCTGATCATCAATTTGGTTTCAGACCAGGTCACTCTACTCTGGACATGCTGCTTCTGCTGTCTCAACAATGGATGGAGGTCCTCAATGCCAAACAAGAAATTAGAGCTGTCTCCCTCGATATATCACGTGACTTCGATACGGTCTGGCACCCCGCTCTGCTCACCAAACTCTCCTCCTTTGGTATCCATGGAAATCTCCACGCATGGCTGGCGGACTTCCTCTCTAGTCGTAGTCAACGTGTGGCACTGAATGGGTTTCTCTCATCTCCTCTTCCTGTTCAGGCTGGAGTTCCCCAAGGCAGTGTTCTGGGCCCTGTGCTTTTTCTGGTCTTCATCAATGATCTCCCCGACTCGCTTGAAAATCCTCTCTATCTCTTTGCTGATGACTCCACTCTCTGCCGCTCCATTCCTCATCCCTCAGATTGGCAGTCTGCAGCCTCCTCACTCTCTGCAGACCTGGACAAAATCACTGACTGGGCAAACAAGTGGAACATGTCTTTCAATCCTGACAAATCTCACTCTCTTACAATGTCTCTCCGAAAAGACCGACTGGACAACCCTCCCATCCCCTTTCTGAATAATCCTCCCCAAGAAGTTCTGTCACTCAAGCTTTTGGGTCTCACTATCTGCCATGATCTTTCCTGGAAAAACCACATTTCAAATCTGGCCTCCAAAGCCAGTCGCCGACTGGGCATCCTCTGTCGTGTGAAGTTCTTCCTTGGCACACCTGAGCTCCTCACCACCTACAAAGCTTTCATCTGCAGCTCAATGGAATACTGCTCTCCCCTCTGGGCTGGTGCTCCTGCCTCACACCTAGCTCGTCTTCACGCTGTTGAAACCAAAGCGTTCAGAATCATTGGAATCTCCCGTGATGAAGCTACCTCCGAGGGCCTTTCACTTACTCACCGCAGGCAGGTTGGTGGTCTTTCTGTCTTCTACCGACTCCTCTCCCGCCTTGCTCCTCCAGCTCTCTCTGAACTCTGTTCCCCAAATATTCCTAAAGGTCGCACAAGATCTGCTTGCATCCCTCTTATGGTTAAACTGCCAAAATCAAGACTCTCTGCTCACCTTCACTCTTTCATTCCTCTTTTCTCCCGCCTCTGGAACAAACTCCCCCACTCCCTTCAATCCCACTCCTCCCTCCAAGTCTTTAAACAGCTGTTCACCACCATCTCTTATCTTCCCCCATCCAAACCCTGGATCTGTTCTACCCCCGCTAATTTCACCCAAAATCCTCTTTTTTGAAATACCAACTTGTTTCCTGGAAGCCCTTGGTGTCCTTGTGTTTATACTTCTCCCCCCCCCCCTTTCCACGCCGCCTCCCCCCAAGCCCTCTCCCTCCCACACATTCCCGATGTCCCTCACAAATGTTGTGTTTATGTGCTTCCCCTTCTCTCCCCCATCTTGTCTACCGCTCCCCTTTTTATACACTTTGTTTGTTTGTCTGTTTGATTTGTTTGTGTGATAAATGTTAGCTCTTTCACGAGCCTCGATTATGTATACAAAAAAAAAAAAAAAAAAGCTCGGTAGCGCTTATCAAGCCAGTCGTTCATTATCAATGGTTTGAATGGAGTGCTTGATCGAATGCTTAAGCTACTTGGCGAGTGCTCTGCAATAAACTTTGTAAATGAACACTCTCCCACCCCCAATATTATTTCGGCCAGACCTTAGATCTACTGTAATCTATATATCCCAGAAACGAATGACCCGTCCTGCCCCTGCCATAGTGAACGGGTGTACGAGTACTTGAAAATTGCAAAATGAGAATAACTAAATTGTACACTGCCTGGATCTATCATATTGTTGTGGATCTCGCGAAGCCCGTCGAAGTACAGAGGGGGGGGGGGGGGGGTGGGGGGTGGGGGAGTGGGTTAAGCCCCTTTTCCTCCTCGGGTCTTCGTGTCCACGAGGCCGAATCGCCACTTCCGCAGCGAGCGTGAAAAAGGGTATCGGGTCGACGCCGAACGTACCTTTGACCCACACTGCCACGAAAACGGGGACCAGACCTCGCACAAGCCACGCTAATCGAATACGCCCGAGCAGTGTGCGTATCACGTGACTCGTGCCGTTACCTTTTATTGAACCCGATTCGAGCGGTTCTATTCGTACGATGCTAGGCCAATGGATGGAAATGACGGGAACGGTCAAATAAGAGGAAGCACACGGTTTATTATTTATGTACAATGATCCGAAGAGACACAGAGCAGGCACTAAAGCAATCGTAACTAAACCCAGACAAAGGGCCCACTCACTCACGTGGGGAAAAAGAAGGAAGGAAGTTCGCGCGCGAAACGCACCTTGCCGTCGGTCACTCCGGGACAGCTAGCCCGGCGTGGCCCTCTGGTGTTCACGGCATGTATCAGGGAGCCCAGGTAGGAGGATCGTCGGCGGAGGTGGCTCCGGGATGGATCGTTTCCACAAGCGCGATTAATACAGCTGAAGAGCACAGGGCACAGGGCACGGGGAATGTTCGTGTACAGCGAGGCTATTACAAACAATTCAATTCAAGCACTCCGACTCGTTTGGGGGCTGGGCGACTCTGACTGCTCTGGCTCTCGCTGGCTCCAACTCTCACAGGGGCTCCGACTCAACTGAGGAGGGGGGCCCGGGGCAGGGTTTTATGGCTCTGCCCTGGCCTTACCCGAATGTTCAATGCCCCTCCTCCCGTCGCCATGGTGAGCCACTCCCCTCGAGCTCTGATTGGCGGCTCGTTGCTTACCGGCCACTCCCCCTGCAGCTCCTCCCTTCGGCCTTGCCAGAGTTGTTCAGGATGGGCACATGGTATTCCAGCCTAATCGAGGCCTACTCACTGGCCTGCTCAGCACAAAATTAACACAGGAAAGGAGACTATGCTTAGATTTACCAAGAGATAACTGAACTACAGCGAGGCTACATGTTGTGGTGCATCTACCTACAGGGGGGGGGGGGGGGGTATCCTTTATTCCCACAACCGCAATAGTACATTAGAAATAAACCGTGTTCTTCCTCTTATTTGACCGTTCCCGTCATTTCCATCCATTGGCCTAGCATCGTACGAATAGAACCGCTCGAATCGGGTTCAATAAAAGTAACGGCACGAGTCACGTGATACGCACACCGCTCGGGTGTATTCGATTAGCGTGGCTTGTGCGAGGTCCGATCCCCGTTTTCGTGGCAGCATGGGTCAAAGGTACGTGCGGCTCCGACCCGATACCCTTTTCACGCTCGCTGCGGAAGTGGCGATTCAGCCTCCTGGACACGAAGACCCGAGGGGGAAAGGGGGCTTAACCCCCCCTCTATACGTCGACGGGCTGTATATATATATATATATACAGACTTGGCATTTAATATGGAATATTTTTTTTGTGGGGGTGAACTTACTTTTCAAGTTGACTTAGAACCAAAAGTTCATTGGAATTATGTTGAAATTATTCTAGATTTTGTTAATGTGACCTTTAAAAGAAACAAAAACCACATTTGACATTTCGAAGCAAATAAATTGATACTTGAAAGTGATGGAAACTGATATTGAACTCAATTCATGGACAGTACTGTGTTAAACTTCTGTACGTTTTCCAGAAGTATTTCTTTATTTTGCACATTAGGCAAAAAATTTTTTTACAAAAACAAAAGTTAAATTACAACTGGGATTACGGACAGTAAAATTACAGTTCAGTACGTCGTGTAACCCCCGCGAGCATTCAGGAGAGCACGTACACGTTGAGGCATGCTGTTCACGAGATTTGCCAAGGTTTGGACAGGAATCGCTTGCCATGCAGTGACAATAGCCTGCTGCAATTCACGCACAGAGGTAGGCTGCTGGTCCAAGTTGTCGATGTGACGCGTTAATTCTGCCCACAAGTTCTCTATCGGATTCATATCCGGGGACATTGCAGGCCACTCCATATGCTCTACACCATGGTCAGCAAGAAAGTGTTGGATCATGCGAGCACGATGAGGCCATGCATTGTCATCTTGGAAAACAAAGTTTCCTCGAAAGGCTACACGAGCAAATGGAAGCAATGTTTCTTCCAGAATGGCCCTGTACTTGAACTGGTTCAGGTTTCCATTGAGAAGAACCAGGTCCGTTTTGCCCCCTGCATGAAAAGCAGCCCAAACGGTCACCCCACCACCTCCAGCTTGGACTCTTGGCACTATACAATCTTCGTTGTAGGCTTCATGCACTTGTCTGCGCACTCGAACATGGCCATCTTGACGATAGACCAGAAATCAAGACTCGTCACTGAAGATCATGTGATTCCAGTGTCCTGGCTGCCATTGACGGTGTTCTCTGGCCCACTGCAATCGGCGCTGGCAGTGTTGTCTTGTCAGGCGTGGCTTTCTCAGGGGACGCCTGGCACGATCGCTTGCTTGAACCAGTCGTTGGTTGACTAGCCTTCTGGATGCAGGCACATTTGTCAGTTGCTGCCACTCAGCCCTAAGCCGATTAGCTGACTTGGTACGGCCATTGCGGACTAACCGGTGCAGCTGGCGATCATCCCTCCTTGTGGTTCTGTGGGGACGTCCTGGCCTCGATATTGGAGGAGGGACACCCCTCTGAGCATTTAGTTTCGGGATCTTTGACACCTGACCTTGAGTGATGCCATACTGACGAGCAATAGCACACTGTTTCATGCCGGAATTTCGTAAAGCCACCACTCCATGACAAACAGCATTGTCGAGTTGACGGACCATCTCCAGAGGAAGCTGCAATAACTTTTGTAGACGTGCAGCAGTTGTTTTCCACTAAAACAGAACGCAACAACCCTTATATACCCGATTGTGAAGCCAATCGTCAAATGTACCTGTCCGTACATTTTGTCACGCCACCTGTGATATAATCTTGTTATTGACTTCTTGCTGCCACAGACAATCAGTGACATGGTTCTTTTAACAAAGCAATCACCGTAGCGTAAAAGAAACTCACCAGATTGATATTCTGTGTTCAGAAAGGAAACCCAAGTCAAGGAAAAAAAAAAATTCCATATTAAATGCCAAGTCTGTATATATACGCTAATTACGCTATTCTCTCTCTGTCTCTCTTCCTCGCTCTTTCTCTCCCTGTGGCTTTGTTCCTGATGCACGAGGAGCACGGCCACATCTTTTAAGTTGAACTCCAACCTCGGGGTACCAATACAAATCTGTGCGTGACGTAACATTGGCTATGTGGCCTCGGGCTGACATGGGGATATGAGGAGCCGGGGCGGGCGTAAATTCTCAATATAAATGTGTACTGTGTAGCACCACTTAGTGTTGGTGGCAGAGGGTATTACAATTGCCCTTTTACCTGGACAACACTGAGGTTAAAGCGCTCTTTGCATGGGTAAAGTTTCCTCCTTCCTTTCCCCCCCTCCTCCTCCCTCTCCTCCCCCCCTCCCTCCTCCTCCGCTTTTCCCTTCTCCCCACCCCACTTCCCCGCCAAGGAGCCTGTCAAAGTATGCCATGGGGAGTACTTGACAATTAACCATGTTTCAAGTTTTTTCCCAGAGTGGTTTCAGAGATTTATAGAGGTGCAAAAAATTTCCTGAATGGTGCCCATACCACGTGACCAATGACGTCATAATTTTCACTCAAAATTCTGCAGGAGGAGGCGCTCCGATGGTGAAAATTCCATGTTCATCGGACCAACAGTTGCAGAGGAAAAATTTTTATCCTGATCCGATCAAGCATTGTACTTGTCAAATTATGACGTCATAATGAAGGTATCGATGACATCATCATTAACATGTTATTCCCCATGCGGATTAGTTGACAACGCAGCATGTTTCAATTTTTTCCATGGAGCGGTTTCAGAGATATGGAGGTGCAACGTTTTTCAAAGATGGCGTCCGTTCGGCGACGTGACCTATGACGTCATAATTATCACTAAAAATATACAGGAGGAGACGCTCCTATCGTGAAAATTTCGTGTCAATCGGATCAACGCTTACAGAGAAAATGAATTTTAAATATGCAAACACGTGCGAACTTCCGCTCTGGTGAGTGAAAGAAATCCACCCAGACGAGTCCAGCACGTCACTCGAGTATAGCGCGTGCGTCACGCACTGGGCGTGAGCGCGTCACAGGTCACGTGGACAGCTTGCGTGCGTCACACGCACTGTGTCGTGAGAGGCGACGGCTGAGATGAGCAGTCTGATTACAGCGCTTTGGAATATCAAATGTATTTCAGTATTTGAACATTTTTAATAGCACATACGGTACTGAACATTTTAACATTTCCCATATACGACCATATACATACATACTGATCATCACCCTATTAAATTTTCTACTCGCATACATAACTCATCTGGACGCCGTGCTGCAGCGCCTAATGCAATGCACAGCTCTTAACAACAACGGAACCGTAAATTTAATGCCAAAGAAACGAAATCGATTATCCAGTAAACTTGTGTGACATGAAGTGAATATAAGAAGATTGCTCAGGTGAAGAAGAAGATCCCACACTGGGTGGAGAGTTTGTGGGTGGGGCGACACGATCTTCTGCAATTGGAAAATCTTCTTCTTCACCCAATCCTTTTTCGCTCAAAACAGGCCATCCTTTGCGCGGCAACCATCGTAATAGAGAAAAGAAAGCTAAATCGGTCCATTCTTTCGTCAGGTCTATTCACTCTCCTCAGATTTTTGGCGGTTCTCGTCGAGCCTCACATCATCATCATGTCTCTCAGTGGTCGCTGTGCACCAGGTAAGCGCGCCTCGGCCTGTTCTCCGCTCGGAGCCGTCGCTTGAGCTTCGCGACTTGTTTTTATTGATCATTCCCAACGCCCCGTATTCCCTGTAGAGGTACGAAGGACGAACGAGCGACGATAAGGAGCGGCTCGCCCACTAGACTGACTAGGCCGCAGACGGAGACTCCGGTGCTTCCTCAGGCCGTCGCCGGCATTCGTTCCCTCACACTTTGTTTGAGCCCGATAGTCGAGCCCGGGGGTTCGGGCCTAGTTGGGCCTGTGATGGATGCAGGCCGTGAGCGGCTCAAGAGGGCAGCCTCTGCTGCCCCCGGCCCGGCAGGGTGGCGCACGCACGGAGTGTGTTTGCCAGCAGCCGTGCAGAACGGCTCTCTGCCTCAGAAGGAAGCAGGTGGAGAGGATGATTTCGAGCCGTACCTGGGTGGGCAAGCGAGTCAGGTGCGTGCAATAAACTCGGTTATTTTCGTTGTTGACTGTCATTTGTATTTATTTATTTAAAACCGATGAAACATTATTTATTTTTGTCATGACTGATGAGTGATGTAAACGTTTTTTTTCTTCTTCTTCATTTATTGCTCGTCTCACGTGTCCTTTCACCCCCTCGCACAATCTAATCTTCCTTCTATTTATGTCGTCCCTTTCACAACAGAATAACAGCTATGCTCCCATCTCGGATCACTACATGTCGAGCTATTACGGTCCCTCGGTGGGCTTCCCTTCGTACTCACTCGGGACAGAGGCAGCTTGGTCAACAGGTGGTGATCCTCCGATTCCCTACCTGACACCGTATGCTCAGACGCTCACCAACGGAGAGACTCACCACCATTTCTTGCCTGATGCTGGCTTTCTAGGCCAGACTGGTCTTGGGAGCACTCACAGCTTCCTGAGCCAGCATGCCGGACCTTTTGGATTTTTCCCCGGAGGGCCGGAGTTTGCCGCCTGGGCTGGTGCGGCCCCTACCAGCGCCGTGGGACAAGCCCAAGGTCCGAATACGAGTCAAGGGTCTTCTGCCTACAGTAGCAGTTACGTGTATCCACCTAGTTCCCTTGGTGGTGCTGTTATCGATGCCCAGTCGAGTTTCTCCAATGAGGGCCTGAATAAAGCCCCAGGTCCTATAAGCAGCATTGAACAGGGCATGACTGGGCTGAAAATTGGAAATGCCGGTGGGGGTACTGGAGACAATGCAACCAATGGCAATGGCTCGGGGGGAGCAATTGCAAAAACTGTTGGTGCTCCTTTGGTGACGGCTGCATTCTCTAGTGGTGATAATGCATCTGGGCCAGGGCAGTACCCAGGTGTTGCTGCTGCACCTGCACCTAAAGCTACATCCTGGGCAGCCATCGCTAGCAAGCCAGCACGCACCCAACCCAAGCCACTGAAGGGTGGAAAACCAGGTGCTGGAGCTGCGCCTTCTTCGTTGCCACCACCACCCATAAAACATGACATGGATATTGGCACATGGGACAACAAGGGTGCTGCTGCAAAAAACTCAGCTCCAGTTCAAATAATGTCACCATCACAGCATCAACAGCAACAGCAGCATCAACAACAACAGCAGTTGCAGCAGCACCAGAGTTCAAATTTGGGTAACAGGGTGCAAGGTTGTTCTGTGGGACAACCACCGCACATGCAAGTTTTGTCTGGCCCGGCAGGCTCACCACAGCAATTTCTGCCACCACAAAGTGGAACTGGCTTGCTTATGCCACCTACACCGCTCAGTCAGCCACAACCAAATCCGGCGGCAGCCGCTACAGCGGCAATGCTGCAGCAACAACCACCACCACTGACTACGACAGTAATGCCGGCCTTGCACCAGGGCCAGCCTCAGCCTGGGCATGGACATTGGCTGACACAGAGAGGTCGTGGTCCTGTGCAAAACGGTGCTCAGTTTTCTGCTGCCGTGGCCCAGGCATCATCGTCATTCCCCCATACTGGTCCCACGTCGCTGTCTGGTGCTCCGGCCGCACCGGGAGTCATTTGCCTTGGTATAGAGCCACATCCAGTGCTAGAAAAACTTCGCTCTGCAAACAACTACAACCCGCGTGACTTTGACTGCAGCCCAAAGAACGCACGTGTGTTTATCATAAAAAGTTATTCTGAGGATGATGTGCATCGTTCCATCAAGTATTCAATCTGGTGCAGCACGGAGCATGGGAACAAACGGCTGGATGCCGCGTACCGTTCTATGCAGGGAAAGGGTCCCGTGCTCCTCTTGTTCTCGGTCAACGGCAGTGGACACTTCTGCGGCGTGGCTGAGATGGCCTCGCCTGTGGACTACAGCACATGCGCTGGGATATGGTCTCAGGATAAATGGAAAGGACGTTTTGATGTAAGCCAAAGGGACGAATATTGTATTGGGTGTTCCCTTGATGAGCATTATAAGGGGCAGATGTGAAGTTGGTGTGGAATTATTTATTTATCTGATCACGAGATTTATTTTATACTGTGATGGATGGTATGGGATTTGTTAGTGTATGTATTCCCTTATCTGGCTACCTCTCTTTTATTATTATTATTATTATTTTTCTTCTTCAAGAGTTGTGTTGGTGCGGAAATTGTTACATTTTGATACTTGCCCGTTTTGGTGGTGGTTGGAGACCTGAATTGTGCTGCAGTGGAAACGAGAATAATATTGTAAACTTTTCTTCCCCAATCTTGAAACACATCAATTCCTTTAACCAGTTTAATTCATGTTTTTGATGTGTAGTTTGTGGTGCTGTAAAACGTCGAACATAGATGGTCTGCTTGATTGGTTCTGCAGTTTCCTCTCCTGGCCAGTTATGTGAAGATTCTAAATGTGTGACGAGCTTAGATTCGCATACCCTTAAATTAATTAATATGATCACACTCCCGCTGAGCTGTCCAGCCTGGGTTCGAATCTCGGCCCAGCTATAAACGATCCCGGTGATTTGTCAGTGTGTGCCCCGTCCCTCGAATGGACGTACTGGGCTTTCCGTCTACCGGTGTTAGCTGGTGAACGTTAAAGATCCACGGTGTCCTTTGCGGGGACTAGGTGAGCTATCGCCAGCACCTTAGCCAAGTTGTAGCTAATTCCTGCCTTAACTACAAAAGGCACTACATCAGCGGGACAGCTGCACCCTCAACCAATTGTGCTGCATGTGAAAAGTTGAAATGATGTCGGTGTTTTGAGATCAGAAACTGGCCAGATGAATGAATGAATGAATGAATGAAGGAATGATCGTTTTAAGGCCATTTTTCCCCGCTAGAGCGGGGGTTAGCCTTGCGGGCCTCATGACAATCATGGTTCCCTGTTTGAGGCAATGTTTTTATGGCCGGATGCCCTTCCTGACGCCAACCCTTGGTCACGCTCTTCTATGCGCAGGGATACGGTGTACCTATTCTAAACCGGGGTACACACCGGGATCATTAATCCCAGCAAGCTGGTACTCAATTTGCCGACCTCGGAAGGATGACAGGCTGAGTCAACCCCCTGGCGTTAATTCAGCGATTGACCGGGATTCAAACCCAGGATCCGAGGATCCCAAGCCGGCACCCTAACCGCTAAGCCAACACCAGGCTGGCCAGATATCCGAACAAATTATACCGTTCATTTGATTACTTTTTAACATTACTGTTCTGTTGTCGGTTGGTTTAGTAGATCTGCACTGTTTGAGGAGAAGGGTTGAAGTGTTCAAAGTGGGTATGGTTCAACTGCTCTCTGGTATGGGTTTGAGTCCCATGACTGTTGAAAATAGAAACTTTGATACTCTATGACAGTGGTGACCCTTCCTGACTTTGTGGTCTTTAAGGGTTCACAACCTGTCACGAGTGACCTGACTGGTGGGGTCAGGTGTGCGTGCTGCTGTTGCTGTTTGTTTTATTGTTGGAGGCAAGGAGGTACTTTTGAACTCTATGTGACAATGCTGTTTTTTTTGTTTTTTTTCGATTTCCATGAGCTATGTATTCTGTTGCTTGAATGTGAATAGATTCTTCCCCATTGAGAGATAGGGCCAAAAAGGAGGTGAAACAGCCCATGTACAGTACTGTATTCTACTCATATATGTAAAATGTGGTGGAATTGATGGTCCTAGTCTTTGAGCAGTGAATGAGACATATTCATGCAGTGGAATATTATATTCTTGGGCCCGATATATTCTACTGAATCGGGCATTGTGTGGCGGAGATATGCGCTCTATGGAGTGCCCTTGTTTCGTTATGTTTTGGTTGGGAGGAGGATGAGAAAGGGCCATATAATGGTGTTTGTTTGCTGATGCACGGACGGCATGTTTTTGACTGGCTCGGCTGCTGCAGGTTTAGTGTGAAAAGGCAAATCGGGATACTTGTCATCATAGTTGCTGTCCCTCCAAAATATTGTTTTTGGGGAGCCCTCCATGTATTGGTATTGACCGGGAGTTGCTAGGCAGCTTGGACTATTGTTGCAGTTGTGGTGAACATCCTTTTGATGCGATTGTTGTCGCCTCCACCACCGAAGGTAGAAGGAGGTTATGTTTCCCCACCCCTGCCTGTTTTCCGTCTGTGTGCAGGATATCTAAGTTATGAATGGATTTGGATGAAATTTGGTGAACCGATTGTGTATGATGAGGACCAATTAGTTAGATTTTTGGTTAGGATCTCTGGATCCGGATACTAGAATTTTAAGTGATTCTTTGCCATTGAGAGATAGGGCCAAAAACGATGTATAGCCTGGTATATCAAAAAGCTGTGCATGGATTTGGACGGAATTTGCTTTGCAGGTTTGGTGTGTGACAAGGACGAAATGAATCGATTTTGGTGAAGATCAGAATCCACATCTGGAGATGAGGATTTTAAATGATTCTTCACCATTGAGAGATGGGGCCAAGAATGGTATCTCAGTATCTCAAAGTCACGGACGGGTTATGACAAAACGTGGCGGATGAGTTTGACAAAAACGACCCGAAATCGATTTTGGTTCAAGAATAGGTGAACCTTTTGTTGGGAGACACGAATATTATACACACACGAGTAAACAGCCCATCAAAAATGACGGCTTGGAACAGTTAGATGGTGCAGCCTCGTGAGTGAAGCCTCGGCCTAGTGTAAGGTGTGCTTATATCTTCTTTATTTATTAGACATCTTGCGGACATACATGAACACTTGTTTTACTATGTGTGCGTTGCACATGATGTGCAGCAAATTTAACCTCCCAGTGCCTTTTTTTTTTTTTTTTTTTTTTTTAAATGCTTCTGTACAAACTTGAGGCCCTTGAGGCTTGAGCTCTTGAGCTTGAGGCTCAAGCCTTTGAGGCTCGGTTTGCAAGCCACCATCTACATTTCCAATAGAAGAGACATAATTACTCTTATTGAAAATGTTTTTTCGAGTTTGTTTTATCCTCAAAAATAGACCGTAGTGACCATGGATTAGTGTTAAAAGATTGGCCTTTAAAACCTAACCTTATGAAGGTGGGCAGACATCTGTACAAACACAGTGTTTTATATGGTGTATATATTTATATGTATAGATATATACAGTCACGTGAAAAAGTAAGTACACCCCATGTAAAGTTTTGACTTTTTCAACATATTTCAACATACAGCTATTTGATCTTCATTTCAACAATATTGATAAAGGTGATATAATATAACAAATATCATGAAACATTTACATTTTGTAGTCCATTGTATAATTTAAATAAACGTAAATGCAAATTTCGCATGTGGAAAAAGTAAGTACATCCCGACATTTATCACGACTTCAAATACCTAAAATTAGAATCAGGTTTATACCAATCCTGCCTCCCCCCAGGCCCTCTCCCTCCAAAAACATTTCCCGATGTCCCTGCTCTCAAATGTTGTTTGTGTGCTTCCTCCCCTTCTCTCCCCATCTTGTCGACCGCTCCCCTTTTTATATACTTTGTTTGCTTGTTTGTTTTATTTGTTTGTTTGATAAATGTTAGCTCTTTCACGAGCCTCGACTCTGTATACAAAAAAAAAAAAAAAAATGCACCAGCTCAGGTGCCAATGATTAGAACATCGTTGAAGAGGATCTTGGAGGAACCTGTCTTATTTAAACCTCAGACATTTAGTTTGGTTTGCTCTTTGTTGTTGAAGTGTGCGGCATCACCATGCCTAGATCAAAAGAACTCTCTGAGGCCTTCAGAAAGAAGGTTATAGATGCCTACGAGTCTGGGAAGGGATTTAAAAAGATCACCAAACAATTTGAAATCAATCATTCGACTGTCCGGAAGATCATCTACAAGTGGACAAGATTCCAAACAACTGCCAACTTGTTCAGGCCAGGCCGCCCCAGCAAGTTCAGCCTGAGAGCAGACCGCAAGATGCTGAAAGAAGTCTCGAAGAACCCCAGAATGTCATCACGGGACCTACAGGTAGCTCTTGCCACTGTTGATGTCAAAGTGCACGAGTCTACCATTAGAAAGAGGCTGCACAAATTTGATCTACATGGGAGGTGTGCCAGGAGGAAACCTTTGCTGTCCAGAAAGAACATCAGGGCAAGACTAAAGTTTGCCAATGAACACCTGCAAAGACCAGCACTTCTGGAACAATGTGCTCTGGACAGATGAGTCAAAGGTAGAGCTATTTGGCCGCAGCACCAGAAGACATGTTTGGTGAAAACCAAAGACAGCATTTGACCACAAGAACCTGATACCAACTGCAGAGCATGGTGGTTGAAATATTATGGTTTGGGGCAGCTTTGCTGCATCAGAGCCTGGGCAGCTCACCATCATAGAATCCACTATGAATTCTTCATTGTACCAGAGGGTGCTTGAGGATAATGTGAGGCCATCTGTTGGAAAGTTGAAGCTCAACCGAAGGTGGACCTTGCAACATGACAATGACCCCAAACATACCAGTAAATCCACCAAGGAATGGCTGAAAAGAAAGAATTGGAGGGTTCTGGAATGGCCAAGTCAAAGCCCGGATCTAAATCCCATCGAGATGTTGCGGGGGGATTTGGAACGAGCTGTGCATGCAAAGAAACCCCTCAAACATCGCACAGCTGAAAGAATTCTGCATGGAGGAGTGGGCAAAAATTTCTCACAGTCGATGTCGGAGACTGGTAGACAGTTATAAGAAACGCCTACTTGAGGTTGTTTCTGCCAAAGGGGGCAATACCACCTATTAGAGCCAAGGGTGTACTTACTTTTTCCACTTGCGAAATTTGCATTTATGTTTATTTAAATTATACAATGGACTACAAAATGTAATTGTTTCATGATATTTGTTATATTATATCACCTTTATCAATCAGTATTGTTGAAATGAAGATCAAATAGCTGTATGTTGAAATATGTTGTAAAAGTCAAAACTTTACATGGGGTGTACTTACTTTTTCACGTGACTGTATATATAGACTAGAAGAATGCACCCGGCGTTGCCCGGGTTCTTTTTGAATGAATTTAATCTTCTGTGCATAGGTCTGACACGAGCCCAGTATCAGTTAGTGCTCAACGATTCCCGCTTCTTTCTTCTGTCGGGCCCCGCGAGAGATAATTTTGAAAGCATTTTGAAATCAGTCAGATAT